>NC_039245.1:9751206-10051206 GCF_003368295.1 Carassius auratus | reverse complement strand
GAGTGTGTCAGTATATCATATCCATGTGTGAGTTCTTAAAGAGCCAGGAGCCTAAATAAACCTGCTACTGTTAGTGTCATTAATGTTAATCAAACAACATAAGAGAGTATTGCTGTCAAAGGGATCGACTTCAGTATCAGTTGTTATTGAAATTTTAAAAATATTACTATACCAGCAATATCCTGCAAACATATTGTGCACTTTTGAGCAGATTAAAGCATGTATGATAGGGGCTGCATTATATTGGGAAAAAAAATGACATTGCAATATTTCATTTTTCCGCGATATATATTGCAATATAAAATTTTATTTAAAAAAATTCTTACAAACAGGGTGAGCACACTTACATTCTCATTTTAAATAATTTAAACATCGACACCATCATGTCAAATGATTAATATGTGCGAGGGAGAGAGAGAAAGACAGCGCTCGTGTTGTATGAAGACGGTGAGCTTGTGGCTGGGCCCCCTCTCTCTCACGCGCTCTCTCTCTCTCTCTCACGCGCTCTCTCTCACTTGTGCTATCTCTCTCTCTCTCACACATGCGCGCTCTCTCTCTCTCTGCCCTGTCAAAACTTTCACTCTATGATGGCTAAGCTGTGCAATTAATCTGCGAATCACATTCAACGGCCGGGGAGCAGCTGGCCTGTACAGTTAATGAATAACTGATCGACTACGACAGCCTACATCGCACGTCCTGTGACGTGACTATCGTGGATCCGTACATCGCGATATCGATGCTTAAACGACACATGGTGCAGCCCTAATTTATGATTGGCCATTGTTGTCATGTGCTCAACAGATATCTCTGTGATTGGGTACAATGATCACTGATTCATGCTATTCACTGAGCACTTACACAGACACACGGGAGCATATGAAAGCCACCATCTGTCAGCGGATCCCTAATATATCTGCTCATAGACAGATCCTCTGAGATGCTGAAATTCTCCTGTTTATATCTGTGTAAGTGCTCAGTGAGGAGGGTGAAGCGATGATTGTAGTTAATGAAACATATCTGTTAAATTCGTGAACTCAAGTGCTGGAAATGCTGGTATCATCACATTTTGGGTATTGGAAATGTGCTATATATGAAAAATAATAATAATTATTATAATTATTACTATTATATAAAAGAATATCAGTACCAAAGTCGGTACTATTGCCAACACTATAAAAAAGAGTAAATCTAAAATGAACTTCATGTTCTCAGATCACTCTGCAGATGAACTGATTTATGCATGTCATCTACAAATGATTCTGTTTGTGTTTGTACTTAGACTGCAAAGGTAGCAGATATTGGTGGTTCTTCACTGGATGATGCTACGAGGAGGATGATGAGATTCCTGATTTCAAACGAATTGGCGATCCAGTACAATCTCTTTGGCCGTCATGGCAAGAAAAGATTTCGAGATCTGTGCCTCTTTGACGTCATATGTGGTAAATGTGTTTTAGTGTTTAACTACTCATGCAGAATTATGTTTAAAGCACTTTTCACAATACAAACTTACAGATACTACAATTCTCAATATAATATTGAACCATTCGGTAAAACATCCATGTATCAATAACAATCATAATGCCAGGTTTACATTACTGTATTTTCCACACTATAAGGTGCACTTAAAAGCCTTTAATTTTCTCAAGAAACAACAGTGCGCCTTATAATCCGGAGCATCTTATATATGGATCAAGGAGCTCTGTCAAAATGTTGACGTTCCCTTTAGCACAGCTCCATCTAGTGGATGCATAACACAAACCCAGTCAAACGTTTGACTGCAGTATCTTCTATTCTATGCGCTTTATAATCCGGTGGGCCCTATATATGAAAACAGTTCTAAAATAGGCCATTCATTGAAGGTGCGCCTTATAGTGCGGAAAATACTCAGTTTGCAGTGCGTATGCGATGCATTAATGGATTAAAGAGTTCATGGTGCACACGGTTGCAACTAGGGCTGTGCAAAAAATCGAATGCGATTTTCATGCGCATCTCATCAGTAAAGATGCTCCTGTAATTAGAAGTATACGTGCATTCAGATCAGGGTTGCCAGGTTTTCACAACAAATCCTGCCCTGTTGCTTCTTAAAACTAGTCCAAAACTAGCCCAATCGCGTTTCCAGGAGGTTCCCTGGTAAAGGGTTGTAAGGGTTGCCCTGGTAAAATTCACATTTTAGGGGCTAAATATCACATTATTGGTATTGGGGTTGCTTCAAACCGCGGACATGAAAAAACAATCGCAGACCTAAGGGTTTGAAACAACATGAGGGTGAGATATTAATGATGTAATTTTCATTTTTGGGTGAACTAACCCTTTAATATATCAATCTAGAAGTAAATGCATTGAATAATGTGTTTCTTTTATTTCATTTAAACACGTCTAAGAAAGGTTGTATTGCTGTACTGTACAAATAATAATAATAGAAAAGAAGAATCACAAATATCACAAATATGGGTAACATTATTTTACAGTGTTTGTAACATTTTACATATTGTTCAAATAAACTGCACATTGATTTAGTTAATTCATCATATACTTAGCCTCCTGTCAGTACAAACCTACAAAAAATAAATTTCAGTGGAGGGACAGAAGACAAATCAATTGTGTTTAGAAGACGAACAAGTTTTATAGGTTTGGGACAACATGAGAGTGAGTTAATTACAATTTTCATTTTGGGGATAACTTACATTTTAATCCTGTAGTAAGTAAAATGTTGTTAATTAACATTACTAAGTATTTATATGTACACCTACACTGTGACAAGGACACTATAAAATAAAATTTATACCAAGTATGAAGCTGGACATTTCATATGATTAAATGTGTAAACTTTTGTTTTTATAGGTGGACTGAAGAAGAACGCAATGACCAAGACTGTGAACCAGAAAGACATAGAAAAGGCACTCTCAAAATGGTTCACGGGGGCTAGAGACAGGGGCGGAAAGAGAGCAATCAGGTCACAGCAGTCTTCAGGACTGTGATCAGTTTTGTGTGTCCATACAAATTGTTAAGACCAAGTATTTTAACACTGTATTGTAAGTTGAACGGTTTTTGTGTTTTATGTTGTCGTTGAAGTTTTTAAGTGTTGAAAAGGGATTGTTCACCTAAAATATATAAATCTTTTCTCTCTCTTATATTGATTTTAAACTAGTGGTGTCAAACTCTGATTCTGGAGGGCAGAACTTGGTTCCAACCCTAATTAAAAGTACCTGATCCAGCTAAACAAACCCTTCAGGATTATTTGAAATCTAGATGTAATCTGTGTTGGAACAGAATTGGAACTAAAATACGCAGGGCTGTGGCCCTCTAGGGGTTTGACACCGCTGCTTTAAACCCAGTAAGACTTTCTTTAATCTCTGAAACACAAGTGTTATTAATGTTATTAATGAAATTAAGATATTTCTGTCTCTCCATATAAAAACTATTCATGAATTTTCAGAAAAAAGCTATCTCTTTTTTAAATCTTATTACTGTTTGGAAGCATCAGAAGTTTGGGTAAACAGACAGAAAATTCCCAGGTTTTTGCCCCCACTGTTTTCATATCTTGACTATTTGTTTGTTTGTTTTTTATATATTTTTAAATGTTACATAAGTTTGGTTATGTAAAACCAGCTGTTGGGATAGTATCACCCTGTTTTAAAATAAACAGCTAATGTTGGTGTTTAACACTTTACAAAAACTTGTATTGAAAATGTATGAATTATAATAAAGTACTTGATGTACTGAACTTTTAAATTGCACCTTTCATATACTTTTTTATTTTTATTTTTTGTAGATGAATGACCAGTGGAATAGTCAAACAGATGTATGGTTATGAATGTTGCCCAGTTGGGCCCCACTTAGGTTCTATATGACATTTATATGGGCTAAATCATACAGGGCCCACATGGAACCCATGGACAAACCCATATAAGCCCCATGTTTAAAGTCATATGGTGCTCACATTGGCCCCACAGTTGTTGTGTTGGCAATCCAGTCATATGTGGGAAAATATGGGTCTTATATGTGTTGCCCAGTTGGGCCCCACATTAGCCCCAGTCAGGTCCCACGTTTATTTTGTTGGATGGGTCATAAGTGGGACCAATATGGGTCTTATACGCATTGCCCATTTGGGCCCCACATTAGCCCCAGTCAGGCCCCATATGGGATTCATATGGGTTAATTCAGATAGGGCCCACATGGAACCCATGGACAAACCCATGTAGGCCCCATATTTTCAGCCCATATGGGGCCCACATGGGCCCCATGATAGAATGTTGGCTGGGTCACTGCAATGACGGACATTGACCGGGAATTCCCAGTATAATAACTGAACTTGTCATCAATCGATTATATTTAGGTGTTTTGCAACTTCAGTGTAGTGATTTATTGCAACTTCAGGAACGTTTACTGCATTCTTACCTTCGAGAGATTTTAGAGAGAACTAATTGATGTGTGATGATGATCACTGAAGCAGCTCCTGTGCTTTTCGGTGTGAGAGCGGAACATTTTCCAGCCGCACCAGCCGTATTGATTGGCCAGGCTCGTGACTCCTAACAAATCAGACGGACGATGGGCGGGGCTTAGTCTAGGCCACAGAGCGGTCCGCTCTGCCTGATGGCTGGATCAGTGCCAGATCGCGCATTTCAAAATAAAAATGGTTTTATCGGCAAATCGGTTTTGAAAATGGCCGATTCCGATAACAATAAAAATGCTTAATATCAGCGCCGATAATCGGTCGACCCCTAGACTGAAGTTGGGCTCAGGTGGTTGTGCTGTGGGATGTTTCCCATACATTTATTTATTTTTGGAGACTCGCCACAATTTTAAAACTGATCAATTTTCAAAAAGGCTTCGTTGAATAAACATGAGTAACGTTACGTACTGCACGTTTAATAATTCCTAACATTTATATGTTTAAATATCAAAACGAGGCACAGGTGTTTTTATATCGCTGTATTTCTGAAAGAAGACTTGCATGTTATATGCCTGATAAAGCAGCGTGTGAGCGTAGCTCTGCTTTGTTTACAGCTGTAACTGGGGAAACCTCTATTTCTCGCACTTTATGTCTATGCTTTAAAACATCTGCTGGCAAAGGATGAATTTGCATTTTTATCAAGTGCGCCTGATACACGCAGCAAACATATTTTGTTTGTTATCAAAAAATATCTACTCTAGAGGGACTTGGCTGTTGTTATTGATTCTATTTGGAAGTCTACCGGAAGTTAAGTTAGGTCCACAAAAGCGTGCATGCGCAGTAACGTTTGTTTATGTTGTTGCCGTTGAAACCGTCTATATATATATATGTGTGTGTGTGTGTGTGTGTGTGTGTGTGTGTGTATAATGTATGTGTGTGTGTGTAAAATACATTTCTTTTAAATTTATAGCACAGTAATGAAGACAGCAACATGTGGTAGATGGGACAGAACAAGAATCTTTCATTGTGCTAATGTATTATAATACGAAAGGGTATGGCTCCTATACAGCGTGCAGCACGTAAACACAACCAGTGCAGAATGATGCACTTGAAGCAACACAGAGTCACAGCGTGTAGCATTACTCACAGAAATGTTCAAAACACCAAAGGAAGAGATATTGTTGTGTGTTATATGTTATATGCAATATTTTGAGCCTTTTCTTTTAACAGTTTTAAATATCAGTTATTGTGCGCTCTTGAAGAGAGTTTCATTGTTTTGACTGTAGTAACTAGGGCTGGGATGATACGCTAATTTGCCAATTCAATACTATCCCGATACTTGTGTGCCGATTCAATATATATTTATAATTATATATATATAACTTAGCATTGTGATTATAGTTATATAACTATTGCAATTCGTGACTTATCCAAATTGTCTATAAAATGATGTTTGTTTCTGTAGATTTGAGGGAAAGAGTAAAAACAAGGAGGTCTGGGAATGACTGAAGGGATCTGACAGCAGTGCGGGAACGAAGTAATCACCAGAATGTAAGTTCTTTGAGAATGTGTGCATTATTACAAGTTGAGTTTTCATTTAAATGTGGCAATGTACACAACTGGTCAAAAGTTTTAAATATATTTTAAAAGTTTAATTTATTTCTATAATGCACAGCTATATTTTCAGCATTAATTACTCCAGTCTTCAGTGTCACATGATCTTCAGAAATCATTCTAATATGATGATTTACTGCTCAATAAATTTTTCTGATTATTATCAGTGTTGGAAACAGTTGTGCTGCCCAAACCATTTGTCTACACTACAGTTATATTTATTTATTATTTATTTTATTTATTTATTTTATTTGGGGGGGGGGGGGTGGCTAATAGCAAGAATGCATAAAATTGAAAACCAGTGGTAGAGAAGACTTTTGTAATTTTACAAAAGATTACCTTTTTTTCAATGTTTTGAACTTTGTGTTTTATAAAATAATAATGAAGAAAAAATTCAACTTTCCAGAAATGCTAAGTTTTCTTCCCCATCATTTCTAATATGCGGTGCGTTTCCCTAAAACCAACTTTGTTCAAAAAGTTCCTTCGTTACCAATAGAGTTCAGTGGAACTAACAACCGTAGTAAGCTAACTGCAGATGTGATTTACATGTATGTCATGAGCAGATGTACACTTTGATCTTAGCGGCAATAATGCGATTGGGTGCATGTAAATGCACTGATTTGTGATTATCAGCAATGTTTCCCGATCAGCAAATCAGTATATGAAAAAGATCATGTGACACTGAAGACTGGAGTAAAGTTACTGAAAAATTCAGCTTTGCCTCATAATTATTTCAATAAATATGTTTAAGTATATTCAAAAAAACAGTATGAAAACTGTTATTTCTTTCTTTCTTTCTGTTTTTTTTTTTTTTTTTACAATTTAATTTTTTTTTTTTTTTATCAAATTAATTTAGCCTTGGTGAGCAGAAGAGACTTCTCTTGAAAACCATAAAGAAAAGATTCCAGATTTTTGACTGGTTGTGAACATACATGAGCAACATTAACAAGATGATCCTCCCTTTCAGCTCAGAGGATGTTGACAGTGCAGGCCCAGGATGAAGAGGAGGAGGAAGAACACGTTTAACAATTTTCTCATAAGCTTGCCATGTGTTATAATAAAAACAATGAACATGGCTACAATCAGTGGTGGACGAAGTTCACAAATCAAGTACTTGAGTAAAAGTACAGATACGTATAGTAAAATATTACTCCAGTAAAAGTAAAAGTACTCCTTTTTCAATTTTACTTAAGTGAAATTACAAAAGTACTCAATTTTTTATGTACTTAAGTAAAAAAGTACTGAAAGATGTTTGAAATTTTATATAGGCTACTTATTTTAATTTTATACTAGCACATTTTTTTTTTTTATCCTACTGCTCAAAATACCTGGGCCTGTATTCATAAAGATTCTAAGAATCCTCTCCGAAAACTCTTAATTTAACTTAAAAACTTTTACGTAGGAGTCTGTGCTTAAAAGCGATTCGGGACCGATCTGAGAGCAACTCTGAGTAAGGAAAAGACAAAAACTTTCATCTTAGTGAGGAGGCGTATGACACAATCTTTTGAAGACTGTGATTGGTTGGTTGTCCAAGAAGGAAAAAAAAGAGTGATTATAAGTATAGGTAGTATTCTAATTCTCACTTTGAATTTACGTAATTTATCCTATTTGACCATTCTCTCACACACACAAACACACACACACATTATGTGTGCATATAAATCCTTTTTTTATTTACCATGCTTGTAATTTCCTATAAGGTATTTGATTGGCCTAGAATGATAAAAAATTGTTCCACTCTTTCAGTTACAGTGATTGCTGTCCTATTTAAGTGCAGTTTGAATGTTGGTTTTAATGTATCAAACATGGAATCAAAACCAAGAAGGGTGAGAAAGCCAAACTGGACAGAGGAACAGTGTTTACTGTTAGCCCAGTTAGTGGATGAACACAAGGCCATTCTTAAAGGAAAATTCGGGCAGGGTGTCACAGCAAGGGACAAGAAGCAGACATGGGAGCATATAGCACAAACTATTAACAGTTCATTCCCCCTGCTTGTGCGCACCTAAGCCTGCTATATTCATAAATGCAGTATTTTGAGCCTGCAAGGTGGGAATGTCCAGTGGAAACGAAATGAACTGCGACACAATAAGATGTTCTGAAAGTGCTGTAATTGTTTGTGTGATCACTCTGCTTACAGAAGGTTGTGACAGACCCAAATCATCACTATTGCACTGTTGCATTTTCCCAGTTGCCAAATATCGTAATGTAGCGATTACTTTAATTTATATAATAAATTATAAATTATTATATAATCTATAGCGTCTTATTAACTCACTGTCATCCATTTTCTGCAACGCATTTCTTCTGTCTCTTCATCTTTCTGTCATTTTCTCCTCTGCTAAAGACACTCTTAATCCTCTTAAAAGTCCTCGTCTGTGCTCCTAACAAGTTTGACCTTAAGACCTCTTTTAAGGGTTAAGATGCTTTCTGAATTACTTTTTTTTTAAAGAGTAAACGCCCACATTTCTTAGAATTTTGTCACTAGGAGCTACTTTTGCAGTAAGATTCTTTATGAATATGGGCCCTGGGATTTTTTCCAAAATAACCACTATATGGAGTCAAGATATATTTTTGTTGTTGATATGGACTACATTGACGAGAGTAATATTCACTGTGAAGCTTACACTGTAATGTACCTGAGAGAAAACAGGGATGACCATCTGATTTTCACCAGTAAGAACAAAGTATTTTAAAGTTTGTTGTTTTACAGAACATCACAGTAATATATGATATGATAATAAGGCCTGAAGTTAGGAAAACTTGAAGCGGGGAATTTGAACATGCACGATATATTTTATATAAATCTGTGTTAGTTTAATGTGTGTGTTTTTTTGTTTTGTTTTTTTACCTAAAACACAGAGACGCTGATTGATGTGTCTGCATCGTCTGCACTGGAGCATTTGAGTGGGCTTAAACAGATCACTCTTTACAGCGGATTTAGTTCCCAAACAACGGACAATTTTGACCTAAATATGATTTTCAGTTACAATAATTAATCCTAAATTTCGTCATTAATAACTGACTTTTAGCAACATCAGACGCACGCGCGCTCACAAGATCTCCCGGTTCTTACTGACTCGCACTAAACGGTTCATTTGAATCAGTCACTGGTCGACTCCAGAACAGCTGCAATCGGATCATTCTAATTCCTAAACGAATCGTTTGGTGTGATTCGCGATCTGAGTAAAGTTTATTTTGAAAAGACTCAGTTCGGTCATGATGAATCAGACACCGCTTCTGCGTGTCGCAGCACGTGATATATTATAGGGAGTAACGATATGTTTTATGAAATGTAGTGAAGTAAAAAGTACGATTTTATGCTTTGGAATGTAGCATGGCCGCGGGAAGTGGGGGTGCTGGGGGTGCTGCAGCACCCCCTAGTGACGAGAGGGAGATTAAAAAAAATGTAGGCCTATTAAAATATTTGTAACGCGCTTGTAACATTTTTTTTTTTTTTTTTTGGCAACAAGTGTGGGATCAGCTTTGACTAGCCAAGCAATTGTAAGTAGTACACTATAGTATTTTTTTAAGGTGGTGGGGATGGAGATGGAGAGTAATTATTTCGTTCGTGTGTTCTTTGTGTAATGGTTGTGGAGAACTGTTAAATAACGTTTAAATAGTAGGGCTGGGTATCGATTCAGATGTTCCAGATCGATTCGATTTCGATTCACAAGCTCTCAAATCGATTCTATTTCGATTCGATTTCGATTTTCGATTCGATTTTCTATTAGAGCTGTAATCGGGCCTTAAAAGTTAAGCCCGACATGTCCCGAGCCGACACGTACATTTTGATTGACAGCTTTTTAAAAGCCCGAACCCATTTACAACCCGACATTATTCAAATGTACGCAGCACACAGCTCTTTTGCCTTTTGTCAGGAATGAGTCATTTATACATAGTTTAACATAATTTATACATGACTAACGTAATAGGCCACTTGGAAGTTTGAACAAAGAAATAAAATAAGTCCTCTGTAACATCGTAACATCTCATCACTCTATAAATAGCCCTAAGGTATAGGCTCATTTAGCATATAAATAGGCCAACGCACCAATAAAAACAAGTCTTTCTTAAAAAATTTAATTAAGATAAATTATAAATTAAGATGGGTATTTGGCAATAACGAAATGAATTAAGATAAAGGCTCTGCCGGATTTGCTTCGCCATAGCAGCTGACATAATAAAATAATAATGCCAACATTAGCTTATATAGCCTACTCTGTCTACATTATGCATTTAAGACTCAAGTAATATTTAGTTATTGAAAAACATTTACTCACCAAGATTAGGGCCTAAGTGTTTATGTGGAGGAAAATGATTGAATCCACTGTATGTCTTCAGCGCGCTACTGCGCTCACTGATGGTGCGTCATTATTCACTCATTATTCTCATTATAAACAAGGTCATAACTTTTCCAAACCTCAGACTTTGCTTTAGTTGCTGGTGCTACCAAAACGTAATCGTCAGAAGCAAGCCTCCGTTTCAACTACTCAGCATACATTTTCGCATCTTTCTCGCGCTAATCGAAACATTACATGACCGCTCATTTACCGCACAAGCCCGAGCCCGGCCCGATTGGTTCGATTGGCAATGGGCTTCTTCACACTGCCTGAACATGTGCAATTGTGCTTTTGAAGACAACTGACCACGCGCACCTGTCCGCGCGGTTGTCTGCTCAGACTCGGTACACACTCTCCGATGGCGATGTTTACATCAAGCCTGCATAGCGGTCCATAGCGGACTCGCGGACGCAGAAAGTATAAGAGGCTTTAAGATGCAGTCTGTAAGACGCGAACGGGAGCATGACCTGACGCACATTGCAGAAAATGGAACCACTGCTTTAAACTGAATGAATGAATGAATGATAGTTGGTAACATCGCACAAGGCACATAAGAGGGTGACATATAGTGGAGAAGATTTGTAATTAGATTAACGCTTATCTTACGTTCAATGTATGCCGAAATAAATACGGAAAAAAAATCGATTCATGGCCTTTGAGAATTGATTTTGAATCGACCACATTTTAAAAAACGATTAATCGAAAAATCTATTTTTTACCCAGCCCTATTAAATAGTCGGAGATTCCTTGTGGTTTGTGTAAAAAGGTTGGAGATGGAGACAGAAAGCTTTATACTGTGCGTGTGTTCTTTGCGTAATGGATGTGGAGAACTGTTCAATAAACAAATTGCTTAAATAGTCAGAGATTATTTCCTTGTGGTGTGCGTAAAAAGATTTTGGAGTTAATAGAGTTGCGTGTGACATAAACGTGCAGTGACTCAAGCCAGCTGACCAAATCGATTGCATTGTTTTAGCGTTATTGTGAAGTTTGATTAATATTATATTTTGTTGTAATATTATTTGTTGTGTATAAATGAGTTGCATGTATGTATAGGCTATCTGAAATTGTAATGAAAGTAATTATTTCGTTTTTTTCGATTATTAAACTATTATTTAAACTATTATTTCTGATTCTGCTTCTGCTTCAGATTAATAGCGCATTGCGTATCTGAGAACTGATGTCTGTGTGTTTCAGACCCTGGCTGGCTGTGCACTGAAGTGTATATGACAATAAAGTAGTAAATCTCAATGTATATATTTTTTAAATGTATTTTAAATAGGCCTATAGGCTCATAGGTTTTTTGTAAAAAAAAAAAAAATTCACAGCACCCCCTGTTCAAAATTACTTCCCGCGGCCCTGGAATGTAGTGAAGTAAAAGTAAAAGTTACTCGAAATAAAACTACTCCAGTAAAGTACAGATACTTGAAAAATGTACTTGAGTACAGTAACGAAGTAAAGCTACTCCGTTACTGTCCACCACTGGCTACAATAATATGCTAAATGTTATTAAAAGATTCCAGTTTGCAAGAAGTCTGAGTCTGACTCTACACTAGAGGAACTCTTTTCTGAAGAAGATCAGGTGCTGAGAAGGATCCTTGTTCTACAGCACAACACTGCAAGCCTCCTGTCCTTCCCTCAGAAGAGCCTGTCTTCTGCTGCTGGGGTAAGAAACACACTCTTCCTCTTCTCTATCAGCTGTCCAGCACCTAACTCTGCCTCCTCAGCACTGTCTGAAAGAGTCTTCTCCACAGTCAGTAATCACAGATCACAGATTCTTCTGAGAAAGTCGATATGCTCATTTTCTTAAAAAACTTTGTTTTTTCGTGTGGGACAAATAATACAGGAGAGATGCTAGAAATCTCTATATTGTTCATTTTTCATATCTTTACGCTTTATGAATGTTTTTCTTCTGAGAAGCTCAAAAATTTTGGTTCTTTGGTAATTGCTTTATTGTTTAGGTTTATCCTCTGATAGTGAGCACAGAGCCCTGATCATGACATGCAAGAAAAAGAAAGAAATCATGTCCATGATTTACTAATTCGTTCCCTCTATGTACTAAACGTGCACGATTACTTTTACATTTCATTGATTTGCTAAATCGTATGCACAATTTACTAATTTGTTCTCTTGATGTATAAATAGTGTACACGTTTTAGCAAATCGAGGGAATGAAATAGAAAATCGTGCGCATGAATTAGCCTAAATTTTTTCCTGCATGTCGTGTAATTAAAGCACATCACCACCAGACATTTATACCAGGAGCCTCATATATGACGCTCACAGTTTTACTTTGTGCAGTATCTCTGTGCAGTATCTGCTGAATTGTTTCATATCTATATATCATGTATTTTTCGTTGCACTAAATTATGTTGTATCAATAAGTTTACTGATAATTATTTTTAATTTTCACTAATAACGTCATTAACCATCTCCCCATCCTTAAGACAAAATTTTTCTGTTGTTCATATTGTGTAATCTATGAATTGATGTGTTTAGTTTTCTGTGCTCATAACTTAGTAACATTTTGCATGGTTAAAGAACAGGTGCGATGTTCAAAATGTTTTTATACAAAGTAGTGCTGAATAAATATTGATTTGTGAATGAATGCAGTGTGTTTTTGTCTATTTTATATTAGAATGTAATGTTTTTGTATTTGTTTGCATTGCATGTATGTAATTAATGTATTAACTATGAATCCCCTATAATTAGATTACAATTAGATTTCATAAGGTTTATTTTTTGCCCCAGAGATGGATTGAGTTTATTAGTTCTTTATGTATTTCAAGGTAATGGTGAGGTGAAAATATGAATTACCAATATGATCCTGTAATGTCACGTTCTCATAACGTGCCAGTTTAGTCGCTGGGACGTACTCCTCACGTTCCAGCGACGTTCCACTATAACGTCGCCACGACGGATATGGGAATAACAAAGTTACGTCGCTGGAACGTTATTTGGGATGTCGCTGCAACGAATATGGTCTGGTGTTAGCTGGGTTGCCAGTACAAGTCTTGTGATGAATTAATCATTTCTTTATGTCAAGAAATCAAACTTAAAACAATCATAAACTATTGGCTGTATTACGCATTAAACACAAGACAACTTTAAGCAAATAGTGTATAATTAATATCTAAATGAATTCTATATTCTATATTTATTTTTATACAATAAAAATAAAACATACTTCAAATAAGAAGCCTTGGACAAACTATGCAAACATTTTTTTCCAAAAAAGCGTTTTCCGTCAAAAAGCACCTGATAGAGTTTGAACTTCACATTAAACTGCTTCTGTTTCACACAAACGCTGGCACAGACGTGCATGTTGCTAGAAACACTTGCTAATGCTTTTTAATATGTTGCTAGGAGTCCATAACCGTGTTAAACATGCCACTTCCTGTTGCCAGCAGGTGGCGCTATGACTATAACCGAATATGGGCAAGTAGATGTTTTCAGGCCAGGATTCTTATCAAACATGAAGTCTGGTGCAGATTGGACATCGCATGCCTGAGTTACAGCAACTTCCTGTTTCATTGTATTAATAGCATGCTTTAGCAAAATAGCTAAGGCTGTGTCTGAAATCGAATACTTCCCTACTATATAGTATGGAAAAAGCAGTATGCGACAAATCAGTATGTTTGAAGCTTTTGCGTTCATAAAAGAGTGGGCGAGAATTACAATAACTCTCGCGAGATTCAGTTGGACGTATACTTAATTTGCGTTCTAATATGCCTACTCACCTACTATATAGTAGGGAAAAAGAGTATGTGAAGAAAGAAGTACGTTCGAAACCTTAAACCATAAAACAGTAGGCGAGTAATCCCCGGATGTCCTACTGCTTCAGCGAAGATTCTGAAGGGTTCATCGAGGGATACTTTTCAATCCCAGAATGCCACGCGAAAGGGATAAATCGTCATCGAACGTGAAGGAGAGCAGCGCAGAGGGTGTTTACAAAGGTGAAAACAAAACACGGTTCCCATGTGATAAAATCGTATTTGTTGAGCTACTGTAGAGTAAACGGTTGATTTGTTAAGGTGTAAAGACGCTAGCCAGTAACATCATAGTATATTTGTGATGAAAAACAACATCAAAACATGTTTTATTATGTAAAGAGAACAGCGGATCTCCAGTAAGCACATGTACGTCTCCAAAGTGGATTTGCATGAACCATATACATCTTAAAGACGATTAAATGTCTGTTTAATATGAGACAGAGAAATGTTCTAAGACAATTGGAAAAGAGCTAATCACATGAACAGACATCTGATTGACAGATGTGTGTGTTATTACGTAGAATCAACTGTCTACATTGCTTTAGATGACTGTAAGTGATGTAAATAAATCTACATTAAGTAAACATAAGTTATCTCTTTCATTTGACCATTAGTGTTGTTGATAAATTGTGGAGCTCTTGTGTTGGATAAAGTGAGTGAACACATCAGCTTCTATCTCAACATGTAAATGCAGTATATCACAGATAAATGACAGAGACTGACTCTTGTCTGGATGTTACAGGGACAGATGAGATACACGTGTGTTTATCTGCTGAAGAGAGACTGATGATGAATGATGCCATCAAAGACTCTCAGTGAGTACACTACAGTCATCAATAAAACATTTTAAATCTTAAGTTGTAGTTTATTAATAAACAGTTATTACAGCACTTTTCTGATTCTTGTTTGTTGTACATTTGATGCAGATCTTTTGTGGTGGAGCAGGTGACAGCAGCATCTGTGGAAAAAACCTGAAAGAAAAATATAAAGTAAGATCATTCTGTTACTTCTAATACAGAAATGAAGGGACACTGTGCTGTTAAAATGACTGCTTTTGTTTTGTGTTTGTGCATCTTTGCAGGATCTGAAATGTCTGCAGACAGCTGTGTGCTCTGAGGATGGAGAAGACGGAGTGCCATGGGTGAAGCGCTCCATCTCTCCAGCTCTTACTGCTTCATCTGAGCCGGATGCTGATGTGGTCTCTTCATCCTCAGTGACTCCAGAGCAGAGAGAGCATCTAGAGAAAAACCAGAAGACACTGAGGATGTGATTTTGGTCAAGTTTGTTCTGCTGGGTTCTGTTCATACAACATCAGTCAGTAAAACAAATAGCATCAACATCAAAATATTTAGGTAGTAAATATTAAACCTGTAGCAGTCAGTCATATATTTGAAGTTGTTATAACGTCATAGGTCACGTGATAACGTAAACATGGCGGAATTCATTCATACTCAACGAGATTTGGCTGTAGAGTACGTACTCTTTCAGCGCTCGTTAAGTAAGTACTTATTGAAATTTAGTACCTACTCGTTAAGTATGCTGCTGAGTCCCAATTCGCCTACGTATACTACGACCTAAAAGTATGTACTTTTTTTGTGAGGGAAAAGTACATGCTTTTGAGTGTGTAGCAAAAGAGTATGTACACTCTGGGACATACTTCGATGACATCATGCAACATGAACGACAACGTGTTTGCCTAGTTACACACACCACAACTGTTAAAGTTGCATTCATTCTTTATGTCCAATAAAATTTTATTTACTATTCCCATCATTTTTTCTCATCGTTTTTTTTTCACAATACATTTTACTATGTGTGCTTCTACCAAGTTGAGGAGTGAAGAAGCAGGGCTGCGTCGTCGTAGAACCAAACGCAGGTCGTTTGTGAGGCGGCTGGTTCTGACGTTCATGTGCAATGTGTGTAATGAAATAAAATATAACTTTAATTAGGGTTAAACATTTGAATTCTTACACTTAAAAGCTGAGGGCGCATCTCCGCTGCTGCACCCGGCTGCCATGTTTACATCACCGCAAAGCCATCGCAAAGCTCCTCCCTCCCGTACGCAATGGGTTGTGGGCAATATTAGCACTTAGAGTGCAACATTAAAATAAATTGTTCAATGCATTACTGAAAGTACTTTTTATGACTATTTACAACATAGCTTATGTCACGATCATCAGCTGGAGTACCTAGGAACTCCTATAGGGGGCACTCCACTCAGGACTCTGGCATTTAGTATTTCCATTCCCAACTCCATTTCCCATAATCCTGTGCTTAGGGCTAATAACCAGGCAGCAAGGAAGTCGACCGGAAGTTGAAGTCGGCTGCGTTCCGCCATCTTGTAGCAGAACTTCACTTGCGTTAGCATTCCCATTGACTCCCATTCATTTTGGCATCACTTTGACAGCGAATAACTTTACATCTGAGGCGTTTAAAGACTCTGTTTGTCCATTATTTATTTCTAAAGATACACGACAATGTATAAAGGGCTCCATTACCTTCTATGTTACATTATGGCCCCGTATAAACAGTTTTTGTAAAAATAGGCTAACGATTGCGTCATAACCACTCGGCTCTCTGTCGCATTACTGTACAGACAGGAGGAGAATCTCGCAGGCAATTAACTTAATATGGCGTACTGGCGTTACATTTTAAAATACTATACAAAATAATTAATCAGAATACTTACTCCTGCTCACTCACGACAAAGAACTCCCCGCTCAAGCTCGCCGTCTCTGCAAGATTAACGATGGCAGTTTGCACACACAGCCACTAGAAGATTTACATCTGTCAGACAGGTTGCTGACGTCGTCAAGCTTAGTTTGAGTCTGCGCGTCAGTAACGGAAGTGCTAAAAAACCCTAAAACTGGGCTTCATTTGTCTCAATTGAGTTCCAATGGGGTCGCTGTGTCCATTTCTTTTACTGTCTATGATTGATCTGCACTTCGAATTCTAACCGGAAATAGTAGACCATCCGGGTATCTTTGGAATACTCTTTTCACATACTACGATTTGGGACGTACTAATTCTAGTTTCGCATACTATTTAGGACGGATAGTATGCGAATTGGGACTCAGCATGCGATTTCGGACGCAACCGGTGTCTCAGGGCATTTCAATGTGCGCGCACGCACAGCGAGTGACGAGTGACGAGTTGTCTGTGATAATCAACTAACTTAACGTTAACCCTCAGAATCAGAATGAGCTTTATTGCCAGGTATGTTTACACATACGAGGAATTTGTTTTCGTGACAGAAGCTCCGCAGTACAACAGAATGACAGAGACAGAACATAATTAATTCGGCTTGATCTCCCTTATCTGTGCCAGTGACTGTCAGTGTTTGATATAGCCAGCATATTAACATAAAACTGTGATTTAAAATGACTGGAACATCCCATTGATTAGACTGTTTGAAAGCACACCTTTCAGCCAATCACTAGAGCATATTCTGCTCATAGGTGAATTTAACAAATAATCATGATGGGTAAATTTCATGATTAACTTTACACAGTTAATTGAACTGAAAAACTGTTATTAAAACCATTTTTTATTTATTTTTACTTTATTTTAAAGGTTGGAACAAACATGGAATTCTTTAACCGAGCAGAGTCCACAAAACCCCATCCAATTGTCGTGGCGATTTAAAAATGCCAGCAGATCTCTCAGGCATTGATCATAATCAATGGACAGGTAAGGATATTCTGGACTATTTTCAAAAGGAATTGCAAATTGTATATTTAATTGCATTTATCCACATGTGGACGCATACATTGTGGCATAGTTGAAGCTGATTTTAAAATGCAAATTACTGAAAATAAAAATAAAGCTCTGTAAACACCTGTGTTTCTACAACACTACAAGTGTGTCCCATCTGGTCATGAAAAGCTCTACACACACTTGTGGTCTTCATGTTCACTTGAACACTTCAACCAAATACAGGAAATACGTTACAGAAGTAGTCAAGTGGTCAAGTGTAAAGACCACAAGTGTGGCTTTTTGGACAAGATAAGAGTCTGTGTTCAATCCATCTGAGCGTGAGACGATAGTAACAAAGTAACTGTGACACGGACACAAACAGACTCTTGAAAACACACTCCCAGAATTATCTTTTATTGATGTCTTGAAGCAGATTCCCTTCAGTCATGATCTAGTCTAATTATTCATCATTTCACTGATTTAAGTTCACAGCACTCAGACATTTGATATTTGATAAATTAATGTGTGCCACACATAATATATATAATATTAGTGACCATAATAAAAGAGAAGATTTAAAGGAGGACTGGTGGAAGATATAGTAATGTGCACATACTGTAGATTAACTATCTTTTATAGAAATGTAAATCAAATTCAATTCAAATAATACTATTTTAAGTTTATTAATCAGGCTGAATTTAAGTGATGATAGAGTTTAATGTCATGCAGCAGCTCACTTTCAGACATCAGATCCAGATTCACACACATCTAAAGTCAAACTGGTTCAGAGTTGATCACTGCTCTGTGTGTGGTTTTTATTTCTATAAAAGAGTAAAACCAAGTAATGTAATGAAGTGTTGGTCAGTTACTCCACTCAGGTCTCACTCTTTTATCTGTCGTCCTCTCCTGAACTCAAGGTCTGGACGCAGCATCAGTGTCCTCCTCATTGTCTCTCAGAGAACAGGTGGATGAATACAGAGAAGGAGAGCGAGCAGCAATGGATTCACATTCATATAATACATTTACATTTAGTCATTTTGCAGACGCTTTTAACCAAAGTGACACAGGAAGTGCTCATTGTTCAAATAACTACAAGCTAGAAAGAGAAGCAATAAATGAAGAGAATAATACACACAGTGTGAACACAGTTTTATTACAATTCTCTAATGATGTGTGAGGAAAGGGTCATTCAGAGAGAAGAAAGAGTGAGCTTGACCGATACCAGTGTCCTACTTTCCCACAATTCAGTGGATACGGAGGATGCATGAATGTGTTCACAGATGATGGACTGTACAGAAGAGGAGAAGGAGCATCTCTGTTCCTCATCTGTTGGTCTTCCAGCTCGATCTGCAGACCTGACTAACAGAGAGAGAGCTTCAGCAGTGAAAGTCTTTCAGTAATCGCTCGCTTCAGAGAAAGAGGTGCTTGTTATCAGAGTTGGTTTGTCTGGTGTTGTCCTTCTGGAAGAAAAGCCTGTTGTGTGAAGCTCATCTCACACTATTAGTGCTGGATCTCCAGGACTCAGTGTTCAGGACATGAGCGTTATATTACAATCATGTGCTCAAACCTGTCATATCCAGATCATGTTAAACTGGAATCAAGCAGATCTGCTATAATTAAGGCTGGCCACTAGATGTCTGTTAGGGTCCGTCTTTAAGACTTTGAATCTTTTTTGGTCTCTAAAGCTTCACAAGTCTTCATCTGTCCATCTCTAGGTCCATTATACGCTGTAAAATCATCTCTGAAGCTCTTTAAACAGCAGCTGATGTCACATCTTTCCCTGATGCTCAGAACAGATATCCAGCAGTCAGTGTGTTCTTTACTGACGCTCGTGTGCAGTTACTGCTCGTCTTATCAACATATTGTGGTGATATGAGAGGAACTGGTGGCGTTTGAGTTAACGCTCAAACACAGCCCCTTAATAAATGACGACTACGTCACCCCAGCATTAACACGGCTGGGGAAATACCCCTAAAAATGGGGCACACAAGTTTGTTTTCCCCCTGACGTGAATCCTTATAGAAAAATACAATCCTTTATTCCATAGTCAGCGGGACAGGCTAACAGTAGACCTCAAGTCAGCTAGCAAAAAGTACCCCGTGCCCCAACCTTTCAAAAGCACACCCACACTAGTGCAAACCACTACAAGAAACCCCCTATAAAGAAAAGCGCTAATATCTAGGTGCAGGACGCTTAGCATGCCCACTTTTGGATCACCCCTGCTCCTGCAAAAGACAGAAAGAAAACTAATTAACACAAGAAAATACATACAGCCTATAAAGAAACCACATTTTACCACAATTTACCCCCAAAAGAAATATCCAGCCACCCTATACGGTGGTGGATTGACAAAGCCCAAAATGAAAACACACTTAATACATTAATCGATATAAAAAACTTACTGCTGACTGCTAAATTCTGAAAAAACAGAGGTCATCGTCATCAGTTAGGAACCTAGGTGTGCTATTTGATCGCAATCTTTCCTTAGAAAGCCACGTTTCTAGCATTTGTAAAACTGCATTTTTACATCTCAAAAATATATCTAAATTACGGCCTATGCTCTCAATGTCAAATGCAGAAATGTTAATCCATGCATTTATGACTTCAAGGTTAGACTATTGTAATGCTTTATTGGGTGGTTGTTCTGCACTCTTAGTAAACAAACTACAGCTAGTCCAAAATGCAGCAGCAAGAGTTCTTACTAGAACCAGGAAGTATAACCATATTAGCCCGGTCCTGTCCACACTGCACTGGCTCCCTATCAAACATCGTATAGATTTTAAAATATTGCTTATTACTTATAAAACCCTGAATGGTTTAGCACCTCAGTATTTGATTGAGCTCCTTTTTCATTATAATCCTATACGTCCGCTGCGTTCTCAAAACTCAGGCAATTTGATAATACCTAGAATATCAAAATCAACTGCGGGCGGCAGATCCTTTTCCTATTTGGCGCCTAAACTCTGGAATAACCTACCTAACATTGTTCGGGAGGCAGACACACTCTTGCAGTTTAAATCTAGATTAAAGACCCATCTCTTTAACCTGGCATACACATAACATACTAATATGCTTTTAATATCCAAATCCGTTAAAGGATTTTTAGGCTGAATTAATTAGGTAAACCGGAACCGGAAACACTTCACATAACACCGTACTTTCTACATCATTAGAAGAATGGCATCTCCATTCTGACACCGATGGAGTTTCGGTTCCTTGCCGCTGTTGCCTCTGGCTTGCTTAGTTGGGGTCACTTCATCTACAGCGATATATGATACAGTGACATTGACTTGATTGCAAATAAATGCACAGACACTATTTATTTATTTGAACAGAGATGACATCACTGAATTCAATGATGAACTGCCTTTAACTATCATTTTGCATTATTGACACACTGTTTTCCTGATGAATGTTGTTCAGTGCTTTGACGCAATGTATTTTGTTTAAAGCGCTATATAAATAAAGGTGACTTTGACTTTGATTAATCATCTCCAACACAAACAACAGCCACACACGCCCCGCGGTAACCAAGGCAACCGTCCGGAACCATGATCAAACACACAAAAAAGGATAAGACAAACAAATAGAAACACAACTTAAACAAAATCACTAAAAACAAAGCAAAACAAAACAGCAGCGTCGATATCAAGCACCCACTTTATTGGCCTGAAATACACAAAACACAGGATTACACACACACACACACACACTTCTACTTAAAAATAGACAGACACATGAGTGGGTTTACATACATGACTATTGAGCAAACCATCCCTTCCTTCCCCTTACTACACAAAAATGAATTCACGCGTCATCCATAAGCAAACACAATCCCACGTCCGCATACATAATGCAGTAGACCTACAGCAGTCACTCCCAGCCCGCCGGGTTACACGTGCGATTGAATTTGTCTAGTTATAAAATTAAACTGACACCAGCTCACACGCTGAAGCACACGAACCCCAACCACAATGACGCTCTGGGGATACTTTTAATAAAGACCAACCACAGCTCACTAAATACTCATGGGGAGGGGTCATTCGAAACATAAAGGAGCACTTCACCACAATATTATTGATCTTCATCATTTCAACACACACTTCAGTTTCTACAAGTGAATCATGATGGAAACCAGTTTTATCACTAATAATTAATGATGTTATTTCTAGATTTTAACAGCACGCAGGAAACTGCTCAAAGACAGAAGTAAAAGCATCAGTAAAACACTTGTGTGCAAAAGGAGAGAATAGCTTATAAACTGTGTTGAGAGCAGATGTGTGGTTGACAGAATGCACTTTATCACACTGAAGAACATGTTTCACACAATCTAAAGCAGCACTTCTTCATAATGCACAGACATATAGTGCAGATCTAGAAGAATTTCAACACTCAGATCAGAGGAAGTTAAAACCACAGGAGGAGCTGAGAGTATTTAAAGAAAGAGTTGAGAGCAAATGATGAAGAGAAAGAGAAAATGTCTGAGTGTCATCTGTGTCTGCTGGGACTGATCGCTCTCTCTTCACTTCTCACAGGTAAAGACATCTGTGTTTTCTCTTCAACACATTCAGTGCAATCAGTCTGAGAAAGAGTTTCTTCTTGTGTTTGATACAGAACACACTGATTCTTCCTGAACACACTCAAACTAGACAGATTCACTCTCAAACATCTCTCAATTATTCTCTGATGAAGAGTGTGTTTGTGATTTGAACAGCTCTCTGATGAAGAACAAGAGTTTATTCTGGAGAGTGTGTTTGGAATAACTGCTGAAAAAGACTGATCTGAACCTTCTGCTTTCTGTGATTCATTTATTAATATATATCATAATGATCACTCAGATCTTCTTGTGTTTCAGGCATCAGTGGAGAGGATGATGTTCATGTGTTCATCAGTTCTGGTGAAGATGTCCGTCTGCCCTGTAATAATGCTCCTAATAATGCTCTTCCTCGCTGTAACTCAACTACATGGAACTATAACAGACATTCAGAAACAGTTGAACTGATTAGTTTAGGTATAAAGAGGAAAGACACAGAGAGACAGAAGAGACTGAGTCTGGGGTCTGACTGCTCTCTGAAGATCAGGAACATCTCAACAGAAGATTATGGATCTTACACCTGCCAACAATGGACTGGTGTGGATGGAAAACCACTAAGACCTGATGCTGGCGTTTATCTGCATGTTCTTCATGGTAATTTTATGATTATTTGTTCAGTTTAAAAATGACAAATTCTTGATTAAATCTCTCCTGATGGTTGAAGAGTGTGTGATGTGTGTGTTATTCTGTGTTTCAGTCTCACAGACTCAGATCAGTTCAGATCTCTCTGTGTCTCTCTTCTGTCGGCTGTATTCATATCCTCGAGTCTCTTGTGATGAATGGATCAGTTCTGAGGGAATTCATCTGTTCTGGGTGAATCGGGCTGGTGTTAAACTGAATATATCAGACTCCAGATATCAGAGATCATCCTCATCAGATCTCTGTATCATCTCTCTGACTACAACACTCCTGAATGAAGATCACAACAGAGAGTGGAGATGTAATGTTACTCAGGGAGATAAAGTCAAGGCCTCAGCCAAATTCACTGTCGAGAGTTCAGGTGAGAAAACATCTCCTCTATCAGTGTTAGACTCTCATAATGTTAACATTAAAGACTGTTTGTGCCAAAAACTGAGGAACTAAAGCTTCTTTCAGTCTGACAGAAGAAACTCAAAGCACTTCTGCAAACTAATGAACTGTAGTTGAGTTTAACAGCTCAAGATCTGCTGCTGGGAACGAAGGAAATGAAACTTTTAACTTTTAATGTAATGTGATCAAAGTTATAATATGATTGTCATATTCTGCGTCTGGGGTTTTCTCATGTTTTAGATCCAGGGACCAAAACTTCCCGAAGCTCCTGATAATTACAGCAGAGTTTAAGACTAAAGTTAATGTGTGCGAGTGTTGAACATAATGTGCTTGTTTTATTGTACAAACGCTCCACATTATATTATACTGTATTCTCCAGAAAATAAGACTCAACTGGTCAAACTTGATAGAAAACAACAAAAACAGACAAGTCTCATCGATGTAGAAGTCAGATTTTATTACATTCAGAGGAAATTTAACACAGTCCTAGCAGAAAATAAAACCAGACGTTAACAAACATTATACAGATGTATTTTACTTTACTCTTATTTATTTTACCAAAGTAGAAGTACATTTTTAATCTCAGTTATTAGCATTCATTTATAATGAGATCAATCAGCTATTATTATAATCTCCGATCTGTTCTTCATCAGTTTATCAGTTTATTAATGCTTTGATATCTATCAGAAGACAGTAATCAGTTCAGATGCGGCTCGTTGTTACACTGTTACAGTCTGCTCTTCTGTGACATTAGAGACGTCATTTACACGGTTTACTTTAATGAGTTTTAATGAGAAACCAGGAAGAACGGGTGAATAAAGACTGACACTCAATCTTTAATGATCAGAAGTGGATTATTATAAGAAATATAAAGTATTTTTGCTCATTTATGTGAACCGTCCCAAACATGGATTCAATTTGTTCATTGTCAAACTCTAAAATCAGATCATCTTTTATTCTTAAAAAACATCATTTTATTTTAAAAACGTAATAATTTTATTTTATTGACAAAATGTTTGAGTTTGTCTTGTATATTTTTTCATTATATCAGATAATATTTTAAGCTGTCATATGGACGTTGTCACATTTAACTTCATTTTTTGAGGGTAAATAAAGAAAAATTGTATACAGTGTAATTATGAAACAGAGCAATGTATTTGTACGGGACAAGTGTAAATGACTGTGGTTAATATAATTATTCTATGAAGCTGATGTGGATTCACACAAACTGAGGAAGTCTAAAGTGTCACACTGTGGTCTGCTCTCCTCTACTTCTCTCGTCTCAATATCTGTCGACCAGCACAGACGACAAACTGAACAACAGACGAATTAAAATAAAACCAAATAATTCTGTTCAGCTGCAGCTCGATCCTCACCAAAATACTCATCCAGAAAACATAGAGCTCTTTATAAAAACTGAATCAGTGATAAACTGTAAATGTGTTCAGAATTATTTTTTAGGATATTCTTTACCAGGGACGTGCACAGACATTTTGAGGGGCAGGGGCTCAAGTGAAATAAAGGGCACTTCTCATAATTACGTATTTCTTTTTCTTTTTTGAAACAAAAAAAGTATATATATTAAAGCAACACCGACTTCCTTTTTAAAAAAAAAATAATAAAAAAAAGTTAATTAATTTTATCTTCCTCAAACTCTAATTTTCAAAAGATGTCTACAAAATAATCAGTTCACACAGAAACCCTGGTCTCCTTAGTATTCACTAGGTTTATAGAGCAGCGAAGGAAACCATCCCACAATGTGCATGTTTGAAAACATTTTCTATGCTACTAGCTTCAAGTATATATTTAGAATAACCAAAATAACTGCATCAAGCAGAGGGGTGTGTTTTACTAATAATTAGGGCTCAAGCCCGAAGGGGCGAAGAGCCCTATTGTTCCCCTAAGGATTATTAGGGCCCGAGCCAATGGGCGCAGGGCCCTATTGTTCCCCTAAGGATTATTCTTATTAGGGCTCAAGCCCGAAGGGGCGAAGAGCCCTATTGTTCCCCTAAGGATTATTCTTTTTCTTATTATTATTATTATTATTTTTTTTATTTTTTATTAAACCTTCCGGGGGTTTTTGGGGGCCTTAACATGCTCAAAAACTCTTGAAAATTGGCACACACATTGGAATCTGCGGCCATCAGGACGCCACAGAGACTGGGACCCGGGCGTGGCACAGGGGCTCTACAGCGCCCCCTGGAACACAGTCAGAAATCTTGAACCATAGCTCACACACACTTGCATATATTTATATGAAACTCAGTACACTTGTAGATCTCATTGAGCTGAACAACTTTCGCGCTCTATGTCAAAGGCTCCGCCCAACAGGAAGTCAGCTATTCATGGCTGTTTAAAAAAAGCATGTTCTGGAATTTGATATACTTGTCATAGGTTTTTTACATGATTGCCACCAAACTCGGTGAACATGATCTCAAGACATTGGGGATGAAAAATTGCGAGGGGATTTTTTATATCTCGAACGGTTTGCCCGTGGCGAGGCGTTGAAATTAGGGCAAAAAGTGAGAAACAGGAAATGCCTAATAACATCCACATACATTGCCTGAGTTTGATCAAACTTCATCGGTTTGTTCGTTGTATGATACCGATCGTATATATGTGATTATTAAGAGTCAACGTTATAGCGCCACCAACTGGCAGCAGGAAGTGAGTCATTTTCAAAATGCTTTGAATTCAGCATCTTATTTTTACTCGATTTGCTTCAAACTTCATCAGAATAATGACAAAATATGGCCGATGTAAATCTGTTGTGGGGATATTGATATCTTATATATTGTTGCCATGGCAACGTGTCAAACTTGAATATTCTGTTATGGTGATTTTGAGGCAGATAACAACCTCAGATTTACATGAAACTCAAAACACATATCAGTATTCTTGATAGCTAGACAATGGAAAAAGCTTTTAAAAGGGCGTGGAAGAGGCACTCTATAGCGCCACCTTTTGTCAAAAGTGGGGGGGTTAGTTTTAGCTACAGACACCAAACTCGGTACAAAAATTGTTCTTATCAACACGGACAACTTTCTAATTCACAGTCATCAGCTACGATCAACAGGAAGTCAGCTATTTTGATTTGAATGTGGATTTTTTTTTTACATTTAGCTGTGAATTAATGCATACTGCTCAGAGGAGAGTAACACTATACACACCAAACTTTGTCTACATGATGCCAAAACATTTTAAACAACTTAAATTGCCAATGGATTTTGGATAGCTTGAACGGTTTTGTCATGGTGATTTTTTTAAATGACAATAAAAATGGAATTATTAATTGTCCTGCATTTTTAAATTCCAAACACTTCAAAACCTTTTTTCATACAGAAAAAAAGTCATTCTGAGTAAATATGGATAGTTTCACGACTTTACAACACTGTATGGATAACAGAAAATTAAAAAACTGTCAGACATCTCATCTCACTCTGTCCCTCTGTTTGAGTATATGTGCTTCAGACTTCCATTGTCTGAGAGAAATAGCGCCCCAACAGGTGCAATTACCGGACTTTTACTTTCACTTTTAAATCGGTTAAAAATACAAATACATACTTAGATTTAATTCACACTGACAAGCTAAACCAACATATCTGATTATTACCGGTTCAGGGCTCATGGATAAATTATTTCTGGCCAGAGATACGTGAGAAATAGGAGAGATGAATCACCGCTGTGATCACGAGCGTCTGGAGTAAAGAGCTCAGAAAAAACTAATTTATTCCTGTTTTAAAGCTTTTAAAAATAAATTATTACAGCGATATCACACAATCAACCAATTAGAACACACCAAGAGCTAAATTAAGATGTTTTTGAACTGTTTGTGTGAAAATTAAATATTTGTGGCTGCCTATCTGAAATCACCGCTCCGATCAGCGCTTACAGTGTCGAGCTCAAAACAAACGAATTTATTCTTGTTTAAGAGCTTTTTTAAATAAAATATTACCACAAATGCACACAATAAACCCATTGTAACACTGCAAGAGCTAAATGCAGGTGTTTGTGACTCGTTTAAGTGTGAAAGACTATTTGACACCGCCACTGGCAGAATAACATGTATCTCTCGAGCTGCAGGATTCTGCCTTTCGTCGTACGAACGAACACATAACGGACAAGATTATTTCAAAATAGCTTGGCGAATATGAACGAAAACAGCCAATTGAACATAAACTGTTGAGAAATAAATCTGAAGTGGATCTACTGGATTTGAATATTAAGTGACCGCATATACCAGCTGCTTCTGTCTTCAATTTGAATCTATAAAAAAATGAAACTCATTCATCTTGGCTGCTTTTTTAATGTGTGTACGTATGTATTTATTATTTTGCTCTAACAAGAATTAATCTATATTTAATTAAATCAATTACATTTTATTTTACATTTTATTTGTCCATTTCTGCATCTAAACGCCTAAAAACATAAAACATGATCTATTATACCATTGTTAGCAATTTCTTTATCGTCCAATTTTTCTGGTGTACACACTTTTATTTTCATAATAAACTTGTTTGTTAGATTATACACAGTTACAGTGGTCTATAATAAATATTGACAGGTTTTATTCAAGCTGTTTAGAATGATTGCAGTAGGCTAATTTTTTTAAATGTAAATCCAAAAAAAAAAAAAAAAAAAAAAAAATTAATAAAAAACATTGGAAAACAATAACTGTTGTACTTTTTTTATACATTTTGTATAATTTCATAGTTTATGCATTATAGTTATAAAAACAAATAAATGTAGGCACTCACATAGAAATAGGCCTTATCCTTTTCTGACAGTTTTAGGGATTTTTAAAAATCCTAAAAAACCTTATTTGTGCTGCAAATAATAATTTCAAACTCAAAAAGTAAATAGTCAGTTCATGCTTTATAAAGCCTTGTCCCAATATTAATAGTCAGTAGTAAGCAGTTTATAAATACAGCTATAAATAGCTTGTTTTTGGTTTATAAGCACATTTGTTAAAAAGGAGAGTAAAGGGTCAGTTATCTTCCTATGAAAAATAAAAAAATAAAAATAAACAAACAACAACACTGATTGATACAGAACTCAGAAATTCTATTGTGGATTTATGATAAAATCAGCCTGTAAATGATTTCATACTCCTCCAAGAAGACACAAGTAGTTCACACCAAACTTTTTTAGCATGAAGCTAATATACTGAAGATGTTAAATTGCGAATGGGTTTAGGATACCTTAAATGGTGTGGCCATAGCGATTTATTAAAGTAACATAAAAAAATACAATAGTTATTTTACTATATCTTTAAAATTTTTCATTCCAACTCTTCATAATTTTTTATATACGTAGAAGTCATCATTTGAAGGAAGCACAGTAAGTTTCATAGCTTTATCATTTTCAAGAGCCAGCATAAAATTAAAACTATCATAACTTATAAATCAAGCTTGCAATTCTTAGTACCAATAATGGCCACCAGAGGGAGCTATAGGATTACTTTTAAATAATTATTGTAGAAACGAGTATGATTTAAATCATTTATAGAAATCTTTCAAAGAAAAATAATATGAATTTTATGTATTTTACTGATAAAATGACCCTCACTTAATTAGAATAACAAGCTGAAGTATTGTGAAGTGTATATTAAGAATAACTCTTTATAAGACAGATACGTTTTGAGTGACTCTTGAAGGTTCAGCACCACATCCTCTTTTACCACTGTTTAAAGAATTAATCTTACAGAACAGGTGCGAATGAATTTTGGATAGCTTGAATGGTTTTGTCGTGGTGATTTTTTGAAATAACAGTAAAAAAGTAACCAGTAAATGTCTTTTATTTTTTTAAAGTGCAGCTTCTAAACACTTAAAAAAAAATAACACATAGAATACAAGTCATTCTGAGGAAATATGCATAGTTTCATGACTATACAACACTATATGGATGATAGAAAATTAAAAAAACTATCATACATCTGATGTCACTCTGTCCCTCTGTCACTGTGGGTAGTGTGTGTGTGTGTGTTAAGTGAATTAGGTGTGAAACTATCAGGGAGCATTTAGTCTCCAGCGCCAACATTTTACAGAACTGCCACTTTCCTGGAGTCTCAGAATTACAATGTGTCAGGTTCTGAGAGATCTAAGATTCCAAAAAATGATTTAATTACAATACCATGAAGTATTGTGAAATACTATATATTAAGACTTTATATATAGGCTTTATGAACAGATTAGAGTGACTCGTGAAGGACCAGCACCACCTCCTCTTGTTCGATGGTTTGAGGAGTATATCTTCCAGAATCCAGGATTAAGATTTAGGAGCTCATTTTTATTCCACCTCCTTTCCTGAAAGTCTGTCTTGCAGAATTGACTAAAAATTTATTTTCACATTAATTCCTAATATTTTGCAATTCTTTTGTCAGTTCTTCTTGACCTGTTTTTCTCTTCCAGCTTTCCTTGACTATTGTATAGCACTCATAAATGATTAAATAAAAAATAATGGTAGTTATTAAGATTGATATGGTTTGGAATTGGTAAAATGTGCTTGGAAAAAAATCACAATAAAACAATGTTTTAATGTTTAAGTTTGGAATATTAACTGACATGAATGAATGCTATATAAATATTGTTCATGTTAACACAATGTTTATAAATGGAATATTATTGTAAAGTGTTACTAAAGTTCTATATATATATATATATATATATATATATATATATATATATATATATATATATATATATATAGATTGTTCTGTGTTAATGTGATTTTAAAGTCTAGATGATTCGGATTAGCCCTTTAACTGCCATATCCTTTAAAACCTCACTGCCAGAGGGATATTGTGAATGCATGTGCCCGCTGGGCACAGTTTACCTGATGCCACCGGGGTGGCGATGGCATTGGTGGCTTGAGCCCGCCATCGCTGCTTGCAGCTTTAATTATTTTTATTTTTTTTTTAACCTTCCGGGGGTTTTTGGGGGCCTTAACATACTCAAAAACTCTTGAAAATTGGCACACACCTTGGAACCTGCGGCCATCAGGTCGCCGCAGAGACTGGAACCCGGGCGTGGCATAGGAGCTCTACAGCGCCCCCTGGAACACCGTCAGAAAATCCTGAACCATAGCTCACACATACTTGCATGTATTTATATGAAACTCAGTACACTTATAGATCTCATTGAGCCGAACAACTTTCACGCTCTATGTCATAGGCTCCGCCCAACAGGAAGTCAGCTATTCAGGGCTGTTTAAAAAAAGCATGCTCTGGAATTTGAAATACTCCTCTGAGGTTTTCCACCCGTTTGCCACAAAACTTGGTGAACATGATCTCAAGACATTGAGGATGAAAAATTGCGAGGGGATTTTTGATATCTCGAACGGTTCGCCCGTGGTGAGGCGTTGAAATTAGGGCACAAAATTTGAAACAGGAAGTGCCTAATAACATCCGCATACATTTCCTGAGTTTCATCAAACTTCATCGGTTTGTTCATTGTAATATGTTACTCGCATATATGTAACTATAAGGTGTCAAAGTTACAGCGCCACCAACTGGCAGCAGGAAGTGTGTCATTTTCAAAATTCTTTTAATTCAGTGTCTTATTTTTACTCGATTTGCTTCAAACTTCATCAGAATAATGACAAAATACAGCTGATGTAAATCTGTTGTGGGTATACTGATATCTAATATAGTGTTGCCATGGCAACGTGTCAAACTTGAATATTCTGTTATGGTGATTTTGAAGCAGACAACAAGCTCAGATTTACATTAAACTCAGAACACATATCCGTATTAATGATATCTAGACAATGGCATAAGCTTTTAAAAGGATGTGATGGAGGCACTCTATAGCGCCACCTTTTGTCAAAAGTGGGGGGGTTAGTTTTAGCTACAGACACCAAACTTGGTACATAAATTGTTCTTATCAAGACGGACAATTTTCTAATTCACAGTCATAAGCTACGACCAACAGGAAGTCAGCTATTTTGATTTGAATATGTATTTTTGGCAAATTCGGCTGCGAATTAATGCATACTCCTCACAGGGGAAGTGCACTATACACACCAAACTTTGTCTACATGTTGAAAAAACATTGAGGAACTTAAATTGCGAATGGATTTTGGATAGCTTGAACGGTTTTGCCGTGGTGATTTTTTGAAATAACAGTAAAAAGGGAAACATTAATTGTCTGGTATTTTTAAATTGCAGCTTCCAAACATTTCAAAACCATTTTTCATTTAGAGAACATGCGATTCTGAGGAAATATGCATAGTTTCACGACTTTACAACACTGTAAGATTAAAATAAAATTATAAAACTGTCAGACATCTGATCTCACTCTCTGGCATTGTCTCTGTGTGAGGGAAAGGGGGGGGGGGGGTGCTTGAGGACCTGCCTGACAGAGAGAGAGAGAGATAGGGAGAGAGAGAGAGAGTTAACATCTCTTTAATCACCAGAAAAAAAACTGTAATTGTGTGTTGTTGATTTTTTTCATCATTACAGCTTAAGAAATCTCTCTATCATTTTCTATCATTTTTAGGGACGAAAAAAACCTAGTACAATTTGTAGGGCTCAGACAAAATGATTTTATATAATTAGGTTAAGAATTATGTAAATTGAAAAATAAAAAAAGATTTTAAAAATACATACACGATGACTTGTATATATTTTTTTATTCTGATAATAATTTTAAACTTATTTGATACTGACCTATGACAGCCATTCTGTGACATGACATGACATGACCTGAATTTACACAATCTTGCTGATTTAACAGTAAAACAGTTCAGCTCACAGATAAAGACTAAGCTGTAATGCAGGCAAACATATTTTACAAATGCTTATAGATCAATAAAATTGTTAAAAATGCTTTTTCACAAAGTACATAATAATAAGGCACGTTGATATTCTGATGACATTTTTTTCCAAGTACATTTTACCAATTTCAAATCACATCAATCTTAATAAATACTATAGATCTGGTATTTCATGATTTATGAGTGATATATATAATTGTCCTCGATGGCTGGAAGTGAAATACTCATATTCAGGAGTGCTGAATTTTTAGGCATGTCTTCTTGTCATGCATTGGTCATTGAGCTCATTGTAGCGATGCTTCAGGTGTTGAAATAGATTTGTTATAGATTATACAGGTTCACTGTTTGCAGAGTGTATACAGTATGTGTATGTGGTGCAGACGCAGTAGCGAGAGCATGTTATTGTTACGCAAAAACACATTAAAATAATGTGCGAGCATGAATCTCTCCGCTTGCGTGCACATTTCCTTTACTTTGACAAAAAACGCTCTGATACATGCTGCTTTTGCTCGGAGAGCGTGCGCGCACTTAAAACTCGTTTCCTCTGCTCAAACTGTGTCCTGTGCACTCACAACTCTCTCTATGCTCATGCGCTAGATATTCATTCTTTTCACACCTTTCTACTTCTAACCTTTTCTGTTCACATCTTTTACCATGTGCAGTGTGAATGCTCTGATCCATTAACATGGGCTCTGAAAAAAATATGCATTACAGATAGAGCTTGTGAACCTGGCCTTGCATAGGTATATGCACAGTCTGTCCTGTTCTCCTGCTCCATTTAGGAACGCTTCATTCGGACTGGTTCAGATAGCAACACCAAACGTGCAGTGTGTAATACCTATCATGGCCACCACCAGATGGAGCTATAGGATTACTTTTAAATAATTGTTTTAGAAACGTCTATAAAGCATTTAAATCATTTATAAAAATCTTTCAAAGTAAAACAATATGTATTTTAAAAAGCTAATGAATTTTACTGGTAATATAGTTTTATATAATAATTTCAGAAATGTTTATAGATCAATAAAAGTATTTTTAAAAATGGTTATAGATCATGAAAAGTGCGAATAAGCTCTCTTTGGTTTACATTAGTTAATGCATTAACTAACATGAACTAACAATGAACAATCTATTTTTCAGGTAATTTATTAATCTTTTTTATGTTAGTTATTCCTATCATTAAAAATATTATTATTTATGTTTTTTCACAGTACATAAACTAATTTTAAAATAAAAATGTAATAAAAAAAATATTATTAATAATGTATTAAAATATTTTAATTAAGCTTTAATTAACATTTATATAAACACTTATATTGAAAGAGACTGAAATTGAAGTAATTTTTACTTTTAAAAACCACTTGTAAGACACAGTTAACAAATGCAGTGAGCAGATGAAAGGACAGAACAACAAAGATATATAGTGCCCCCTATTGGCAACAGGAAGTGTCATATTTTACACTGCGACAAACTACTCCTAGAAATTTTTTGACATTAATGTCTTTTTCGTGGTCAGTCTATCTTGAGTTTTTGTTAAAGGTCGTGTCCATGGCGCCATGACAAAATTGATGTCTCGCCATAGGAAGAGAAGTTGTTGTAACTCAGGCATAAAATATTCGATCTTCCCCAAACTTCAAATGTTTGATAAGAGTCTTGGCCTGAACACATCTGAAGGAAAATATTCCATTATAATGATAGCGCCACCTGCTGGCAAAAAGAAGATTGGCACATATAAATGACTTTGACATATTCCACTTATATTTACGACTTTAAATGCATATTTCTCGCCGTTCGCTTTTTTTACTAAAGCCGCTTGCTGGCGGTGAGCCCGGGTGCGAGGGCCCGATCATCGCTGCTTGCAGCTTTAATTCTTATTATTATTAGGGCTCAAGCCCAAAGGGCGAGAGGCCTATTGTTTTCCTTAGGATTATTTTTTATTATTAGGGCTCAAGCCTGGAGGGCGAGAGCCCTATTGTTTTCCTTAGGATTATTTTTAGGGCTCAAGCCTGGAGGGCGAGAGCCCTATTGTTTTCCTTAGGATTATTTTTTTTTTTTTTTTTTTTTTCTTTATTCTTCTAATTTTTTTCCAAGGTTTCGGGGGCTTTTGGGGTCCTTAACATACTCAAAAACTCTTGAAAATTGGCACACACCTTGGAACCTGCGGCCATTAGGGCCGGGCAGAGTATGATACACGGGCGTGGCACAGGGGCTCTACAGCGCCCCCTGTAGTACTGAGGGCCATATATCATGCATACTTGCACGTATACATATGAAACTTGGTACATATATATAACTCATCAAACCAAACAACTTTCACACTGCATGTCATAAGCTCCGCCCAACAGGAAGTTGGCTATTTAGGGTTTCATGAAAAACACATGCTCTGGAATTTGATATACTCCTCTGAGGAACTCCACCCGTTCACCACAAAACTCGGTGAACACAATCTCAAGACATTGGGGATGCTAAATTGCGAAGAGATTTTTGATATCTCGAACGGTTTGCCCGTGGCGAGGCGTTGAAATTATGGCGAGAAATGAGAAACAGGAAATGTCTAATAACATTCACATACATTTCCTGAATTTGATCAATCTTAATTTGTTTGTTCGTTGTATGATACCGATCGTATATATGTGACTATTAGGAGTCAAAGTTATAGCGCCACCAACTGGCAGCAGGAAGTGAATCATTTTCAAAACGCTTTGAATTCAGCATCTTATTTTTACTTGATTTGCTTCAAACTTCATCAGAATAATGACAAAACACGGCCGAAGAAAATCTGTTGTGGGGATATTGATATCTAATATAGTGTTGCCATGGCAACGTGTCAAACTTGAATGTTCTGTTCTGGTGATTTTTAGGCAGACAACAAGCTCAGATTTACATGAAACTCGAAACAGATATCAGTATTAAAGATAGCTAAACCATGGCAAAAGCTTTGAAAAGGGCGTGGAAGAGGCACTCTATAGCGCCACCTTTTGTCAAAAGTGGGGGGGTTCGTTTTAGCTACAGACACCAAACTTGGTACATAAATTGTTCTTATCAAGACGGACAACTTTCTAATTCACAGTCATAAGCTACGATCAACAGGAAGTCGGCTATTTTGATTTGAATGTGTATTTTTGAGATTTTACAGTTGTAAAATTAATGAATACTCCTCACAGGGGAAGTACACTATACACACAAAACTTTGTCTACATGAAGAAAAAACATCGAGGAACTTAAATTGCGAACAGATTTTGGTTAGCTTGAACGGTTTTGTCGTGGTGATTTTTTGAAATGACAGTAAAAAGTGAAACATTAATCGTCTTCTATTTTTAAATTGCAGCTTCCAAACCTTTAAAAAACATTTTTCATTTAGAAAACCAGTGATTCTGAGGAAATATGCATAGTTTCATGACTTTACAGCACTGTATGATTAAAAGAAAATTAAAAAACTGTCAGACATCTGATCTCACTCTGTCACTCTGTTTGAGGAATGTATGAGTGCAGACTGTGTGTGTGTGTGAGTGTGAGTGGGGGAGGGGTGTGAGCTGAGTGGCAGACAGACAGAGAGAGAGAGAGAGAGAGAGAGACTTAAACATCTCTTTAATCACCAGAAAAAAAACTGTATTTTAAATAGTTATTTTTTTGTTGTTGTTGCTAATTGTGCTGTTATCATTACATCTTAAGAAATATCTTAGGCCTTATCCTTTTCTGACAGTTTCAGGGATTAAAAAAAATCCTAAAAAACCTTATTTGTGCTGCAAATAATAATTTCAAACTCATTTGATACTGACCTCTGTCACCCTGTGACATGACATTTATTTGAATTTACATAATCTCAAGGATGTAACAGTAAAACTGTTCAGCTCACAGATGAAGACTAAGCTTTAATGCAAGCAGAACTATTTCACAAATGCTTATAGGTTAATGAAATCATAACAAAACACTTTTAAATTATTTAAGGATTTGGTAACACTTTAAAATAATGTCTCAATTGTTAACATTAGTAAATGCATTGGTAACACTTCATAATAGCTGCAATTCTTAGCTAAGCATTAGTAAATAGTCAGTTCATGCTTTATATAGCCTTCTCCCAAAATTAATATTTTAGTAAGCATTTTATAAATACAGCTATAATTAAATTGTTCATGGTTTATATGCACATTTATTTTGAGGAGATTAAAGGCTGTAATCTCCCTAAAAAAAATGTAAAATAAAAATAAAATAAATAAAATAAACAAACACAGAACTCATAAATATTTATTTCAAGATGCAATAAAAGAAAACTGTACACTTGAATTTATATATATATATATATAAATATATTATATATATATATATATATATATATATATATATATATATATATATATATATATATATTATTTATAAATATAAATAATATATAAATTAGGGCTCAAGCCTGGAGGGCGAGAGCCCTATTGTTTTCTTTAGGATTATTTTTTTTATTAGGGCTCAAGCCCAAAGGGCGAGAGGCCTATTGTTTTCCTTAGGATTATTTTTTATTTATTATTATTATTATTATTATTATTATTATTTTTTTCCAACGTCTCGGGGGCTTTTGGGGCCCTTAACGTGCTTAAAAAGTCTTGAAAATTGGCACACAGATTGGAACCTGCGGCCATTAGGGCCGGGCAGAGACTGATACACGGGCGTGGCACAGGGGCTCTACAGCGCCCCCTGGAATATGGAGGGCCATATATCATACATTCTTGCTCGTAGACGTATGAAACTCGGTACACATATAAATCTCATCAATCCAAACAACTTTTGTATTGCATATCATAGGCTCCGCCCAACAGGAAGTTGGCTATTTAGGGTTTAGTATTCAAATTTTTCGTCAAAGTTGTGGGGGCTTTTGGGGTCCTTAACATACTCAAAAACTCTTGAAAATTTGCGCACAGTTTGGAATCTGTGGCCTTTAGGAGCCTGCAGAGGCTGGGACCCGGGCGTGGCACAGGGGCTCTACGGCGCCCCCTGGAACACAGTCAGAAATGTTGATGTATAGCTCACACATACTTGCACATATTCATATGAAACTCAGTACACATATAGATCTCATCGTGCCGAACAACTTTCGTATTGCATGTCATAGGCTCCACCCAACAGGAAGTCAGCTATTTAGAGTTATGTAAAAAGCGCATGCTCTGGAATTTGAAATACTTGTCATAGGTTTTTTTCTCGATTGCCGCCAAACTCGGTCAACATGATCTCAAGACACTGGGGATGAAAAATTGCCAGGGGATTTTTGATATCTCGAACGGTTTGCTCGTGGCGAGGCGTTGAAATTATGGCGAGAAATTAGAAACAGGAAGTGTCTAATACCATCCACATACATTTCCTGATTTTAATCAAACTTCATCAGATTATTCGTTGTATGATGTCGATCGCATATATGTGACTATTAGGAGTCAAAGTTATAGCGCCACCAACTGGCAGAAGGAAGTGTGTCATTTTCAAAATGATTTGAATTCAGCATCTTATTATTACTCGATTTGCTTCAAACTTCATCAGAATAATGTTAAAACACAGCTGATATAAATCTGCAAGGGGGATATTGATATCTAAAAAATTGTTGGCGTGGCAACATGTCAAACTGGAATACTTCTCAGGTGATTTTGAGGCAAATAACATACTTAGAATTTCACAAAACTCTGAACACACATCAGTATTTCTGATAGGAACTTAAATTGTGAATGGATTTTGGATAGCTTGAATGGTTTTGCCGTGGTGATTTTTTTAAATGACCTTACAAAGGGAATCATTATTGTATTTTTAAATTGCAGCTTCCAAACACGTCAAAGAATTTTTTCATACAGATGAAAAAGTCATTCTGAGGAAATATGCATAGTTTCACGACTTTACAACACTGTATGGATAACAGAAAATTAAAAAAACTGTCAGACATCTCATCTCACTCTGTCCCTCTGTTTGAGTATATGTGCTTCAGACTTCCATTGTCTGAGAGAAATTGCGCCCCTACAGGTTCAATTCCCGGACTTTTACTTTCACTTTTAAATCGGTTAAAAATACAAACAAATACTTAGATTTAATTCACACTGACAAGCTAAACCAACATATCTGATTATTACCGGTTCAGGGCTCATGGATAAATTATTTCTGGCCAGAGATACGTGAGAAATAGGAGAGATGAATCACCGCTGTGATCACGAGCGTCTGGAGTAAAGAGCTCAGAGAAAACGAATTTATTCCTGTTTTAAAGCTTTTAAAAATAAATTATTACAGCGATATCACACAATCAACCAATTAGAACACACCAAGAGCTAAATTAAGATGTTTTTGAACTGTTTGTGTGAAAATGAAATATTTGCAGCTGCCTATCTGAAATCACCGCCTCCGATCAGCGCGTACAGTGTCCAGCTCAAAACAAACGAATTTATTCTTGTTTAAGAGCTTTTTTAAATAAAATATTACCACAAATGCACACAATAAACCCATTGTAACACAACAAGAGCTAAATGCAGGTGTTTGTGACCTGTTTAAGTGTGCAAGACTATTTGAAAGCGCGACTGGCAGAATAACATGTATCTCTCGAGCTGCAGGATTCTGCCTTTCGTCGTACGAACGAACACATAACGGACAAGATTATTTCAAAACACATAATAGCTTGGCGAATATAAACGAAAACAGCCACGTGAACATAAACTGGATCTACTGGATTTGAATATTAAAGTGACCACATTTACCACTTGCTTCTGTCTTCAATTTTAATCTATATAAAAAAGGAAACTCATTCGACTTGGCTGCTTTTTTAATGTGTGCGTATTTATTTATTTATCTTTTTATACATTTTGTATAATTTCATAGTTTGTGTATTACAATTATAAAAACAAAAATAAAATTAGCCACTCACATAGAAATAGCTTAGGCCTTAACCTTTTTCTGACAGTTTTAGGGATTTTTAAAAATCCTAAAAAAACCTTATTTGTGCTGCAAATAATAATTTCAAACTCATTTGATACTGACCTATGACATCCTGTGACATTATATTTATTTGAATTTACATAATCTCATGGATGTAACAGTAAATCTGTTCAGCTCACAGATCAATACTAAGCTGTAATACAAGCAGAACTTTCACAAATGCTTATGAGTCATTTAAGGATTTGATAACACTGTAAAATAATGTCTAATTTGTTAACATTAGCAAATGCATTGATAACACTTTATAATAACTGCACTCATTATTAAATAGTCAGTTCATGCTTTATAAAGCCTTGTCCCAATATTAATAGTCAGTAGTAAGCAGTTTATAAATACAGCTATAAATAGCTTGTCCTTGGTTTATAAGCACATTTATTAAAAATGAGAGTAAGGTAGTTATCTTCCTATGAAAAATAAAAGATAAAAATAAACAAACAACAACACAGATTGATACAGAACTCAGAAATTTTATTGTGGATTTATGATAAAAGCCTGCAAATGAATTCATACTCCTACTCATACTACTCCATACTCCTTTTTCAACATGATGCCAATATACTGAGATGTTAAATTGTGAATCGGTTTAGGATAGCTTAAATGGTGTTGCCATAGAGATTTATTAAAGTAACATAAAAAATACAATAGTTATTTTACTATATCTTTACAATTTTTCATTCTAAATCTTCATATTTTTTTATATAAGTAGAAGTCCTCATTTGAAGGAAGCACAGTAAGTTTCATAGCTTTATCATTTTCAAGAGCCAGCATAAAATTAAAACTATCATAACTTATAAATCAAGCTTGCAATTCTTAGTACCTATAATGGCCACCAGAGGGAGCTATAGGATTACTTTTAAATAATTATTGGAGAAACTAGTATGATTTAAATAATTTATAGAAATCTTTCAAATAAAATAATATGTATTTTAGGAATTTTACTGATAAAATGACCCTCACTTAATTAGAATAACAAGCTGAAGTATTGTGAACTGTATATTAAGAATAATTCTTAATAGGCTTTATGGACAGATACGTTTTAAGTGACTCTTGAAGGTTCAGCACCACATCCTCTTTTACCACTGTTTAAAGAATTAATCTTACAGAACAGGTGTGAATGAATTTTGGATAGCTTGAATGGTTTTGTCGTGGTGATTTTTTGAAATAATAGTAAAAAAGGAACCAGTAAAAAAAAGTGCAGCTTCTAAACACTTCAAAAAAATTTACACATAGAAGACAAGTCATTCTGAGGAAATATGCATAGTTTCATGACTATACAACATTATATGGATGACAGAAAATTAAAAAACATACATCTGATGTCACTCTGTCCCTCTGTCACTGTGTGTGTGTGTTGTGTGTTTTAAGTGAATTAGGTGTGAAACTATCAGTGAGCATTTAGTCTCCAGTGCCAACATTTTACAGAACTGCCACTTTCCTGGAGTCTCAGAATTACAATGTGTCAGGTTCTGAGAGATCTAAGATTCCAAAAAATTATTTAATTAGAATACCATGAAGTATTGTGAAATACTATATATTAAGACTTTATATATAGGCTTAATGAACAGATTAGAGTGACTCGTGAAGGACCAGCACCACCTTCCTCTTGTCCGATGGTTTGAGGAATATATCTTCCAGAATCTGGGATTAAGATTTAGGAGCTCATTTTTATTCCACCTCCTTTCCTGAAAGTCTGTCTTGCAGAATTGACTAAAAATTAATCTTCACATTAATTCCTAATTCTTTTGCAATTCTTTTGTCAGTTCTTCTTGACCTGTTTTTCTCTTCCAGCTTTCCTGGACTATTGTATAGCACTCATAAATGATTAAATAAAAAATAATGGTAGTTATTAAGATTGATATGGTTTGGAATTGGTAAAATGTGCTTGGAAAAAAATCACAATAAAACAATGTTTTAATGTTTAAGTTTGGAATATTAACTGACATGAATGAATGCTATATAAATATTGTTCATGTTAACATAATGTTTATAAATGAAATCTTATTGTAAAGTGTTACTAAAGTTATATATATATATATATATATATTGTTCTGTGAATGTGATTTTAAAGTCTAGATGATTCGGATTAACCCTTTAACTGCCATATCAAGTTCAAGTTCAAGTTCAAGTTCAAGTTCAATTTATTTGTATAGCGCATTTACAACAGCCTCCTGGCTGACCAAAGTGCTTTAACATAAGAGCAAGAATATTACACATACATAAAAATAGACCAGACAAAAAATTTAAAACCACCCATTTCAAAATGTAGCATAACACAGTAGTCAGTACACTAAGGAAAATAAAAAAGTTTTTAGCAAAGATTTAAAAATAGACAAGGAAGGGGCCAGTCTGATCTCTAAAGGCAGGGTATTCCAGAGTCGTGGCCCAGCCACTGCAAATGCACGCTCCCCTCTACGCTCCCCTCTATCCTTTAAAACCTCACTGCCAGAGGGATATTGTGAATGCATGTGCCCGCTGGGCACAGTTTACCTGATGCCACCGGGGTGGTGATGGCATTGGTGGCTTGAGCCCGCCATCGCTGCTTGCAGCTATATTTTATTATTATTATTATTTTTTTCCAACGTTACGGGGGCTTTTGGGGTCCTTAACATGCTCGAAAACTCTTGAAAATTGGCACACACCTTGGAACCTGCGGCCATTAGGGCTGGGCAGAGACAGATATACGGGCGTGGCACAGGGGCTCTACAGCGCCCCCTGGAATACTGAGGGCCATATATCATGCATACTTGCACGTAGACACACGAAACACGGTACACATGTAGATCTCATCAAACCAAACAACTTTCGTACTGCATGTCATAGGCTCCGCCCAACAGGAAGTTGGTTATTTAGGGTTTAGTATTCATATTTTTCGTCAAAGTTGTGGGGGCTTTTGGGGTCCTTAACATACTCAAAAACTCTTGAAAATTTGCGCACACTTTGGAATCTGTGGCCTTTAGGAGCCTGCAGAGGCTGGGACCCGGGCGTGGCACAAGGGCTCTACGGCGCCCCCTGGATCACAGTCAGAAATGTTGATGTATAGCTCACACATACTCACACATATGCATATGAAACTCAGTACACATATAGATCTCATCGTGCCGAACAACTTTCGTTTTGCATGTCATGGGCTCCGCCCAACAGGAAGTCAGCTATTTAGAGTTATGTAAAAAGCGCATGCTCTGGAATTTGAAATACTTGTCATAGGTTTTTTTGCAGATTGCCACCAAATTCGGTCAACATGATCTCAAGACATTGGGGATGAAAAATTGCCAGGGGATTTTTGATATCTCTAACGGTTTGCTCGTGGCGAGGTGTTGAAATTATGGCGAGAAATGAGAAACAGGAAGTGTCTAATACCATCCACATATATTTCCTGATTTTAATCAAACTTCATCAGATTATTCTTTGTATGATGTCGATCGCATATATGTGACTATTAGGAGTCAAAGTTATAGCGCCACCAACTGGCAGCAGGAAGTGTGTCATTTTCAAAATGCTTTGAATTCAGCATCTTATTATTACTCAATTTGCTTCAAACTTCATCAGAATAATGTTAAAACACAGCCTATATAAATCTGCTGGGGGGATATTGATATCTAAAAATATTGTTGCCGTGGCAACATGTTAAACTGGAATACTTCTCAGGTGATTTTGAGGCATATAACATGCTTAGAATTTCATCAAACTCAGAACACATATCAGTATTTATGATAACTAGACACTGGCAAAAGTTCATAAGAGGGCGTGGAAGAGGCACTCTATAGCGCCACCTTTTGTCAAAAGTGGGGGGGTTAGTTTTAGCTACAGACACCAAACTCGGTACAAAAATTGTTCTCATCAAGACGGACAACTTTCTAATTCACAGTCATCAGCTACGATCAACAGGAAGTCAGCTATTTTGATTTGAATGTGGATTTTTTTTTACATTTAGCTGTGAATTAATGCATACTGCTCAGAGGAGAGTAACACTATACACACCAAATTTTGTCTACATGATGCCAAAACATTTTAAACAACTTAAATTGCCAATAGATTTTGGATAGCTTGAACGGTTTTGTCTCTGTGATTTGTTTTAAATGACATTAAAAATGGAATTATTAATTTTCCTGCATTTTTTAATTCCAAACACTTCAAAACCTTTTTTCATACAGACAAAAAGTCATTCTGAGTAAATATGGATAGTTTCACGACTTTACAACACTGTATGGGTAACAGAAAATTAAAAAACTGTCAGACATCTCATCTCACTTCTGTCCCTCTGTTTGAGTGTATGTGCTTAGACTTCCATTGTCTGAGAGAAATTGCGCCCCTACAGGTGCAATTACCGGAGTTTTAGTTTCTCTTTTAAATCGGTTAAAATACAAATAAATACTTAGATTTAATTCACACTGACAAGCTAAACCAACATATATGATTATTACCGGGTCAGGGCTCATTAATAATTGATGTGTGGTCAGTGATACGTGAGAAACAGGAGAGATTAATCACCGCTCTGAGCAGGAGCGTGTGGAATGACGAGCTCAGAAAAAACGAGTTTATTCTTGTTTCATAGCTATTAAGAATAAAGTATTGCAGCGATATCACACAATTCACAAATTAGAACACACCAAGAGCTAAATTAAGATGTTTTTGAACTGTTTGTGTGAAAATTAAATATTTGTGCCTGTCTATCTGAAATTACCGCTCCGATCAGCGCGCACAGTGCCACAAGTTCAAAACTAACAAATTTATTCTTGTTTAAGAGCTTTTAAAAATAAAATATTGCCATAAATGCACACAATACACACATTATAACACAACAAGAGCTAAATACAGGTGTTTGTGACCCGTTTAAGTGTGCAAGACTATTTGAAAGCGCGACTGGCACAATAACATATATCTCTCGAGCTGCAGGATTCTGCCTTTCGTCGTACGAACGAACACATCACGGACAAGATTATTTCAAAATACATAATAGCTTGGCGAATATAAACGAAAACAGCCACGTGAACATAAACTGTTGAGAAATAAATCTGAAGTGGATCTACTGGATTTGAATATTAAGTGACCGCATATACCAGCTGCTTCTGTCTTCAATTTTAATCTATATATATAAAAAAGGAGACTCATTTGTCTTGGCTGCTTTTTTAATGTAGCGTATTTATTTATTTACTTTTTTATACATTTTGTATAATTTCATAGTTTATGTATTACGATTATAAAAACAAAAATAAATTTAGCCACTCACATAGAAATATCTTAGGCCTTATCCTTTTCTGACAGTTTTAGGGATTTTAAAAAATCCTAAAAAACCTTATTTGTGCTGCAAATAATAATTTCAAACTCATTTGATACTGACCTATGACATCCTCTGACATGCTATTTATTTGAATTTACATAATGTCATGGATGTAACAGTAAATCTGTTCAGCTCACAGATGAAGACTAAGCTGTAATGCAAGCAGAACACTTATAAATCATTTAAGGATTTGATAACACTGTAAAATAATGTCTTATTTGCTAACATTAGTAAATGCATTGGTAACACTTAATAATAACTGCACTCATTAGTAAATAGTCAGTTCGTGCTTTATAAAGTCTTGTCCCAACATTAATAGTCATTAGTAAGCAGCTTATAAATACAGCTATAAATAACTTTTTCTTGGTTTATAAGGACATATTTTAAAAAGGAGAGTAAAGGGTCAGTTATCTTCCTAAGAAAAATAAAAATAAACAAACACAACACAGATTGATACAGAAATATTTATTTCAATATGCAATAAAAGGAAACTGTACACTTGAATTATATATATATATATATATATATATATATATATATATATATATATATATATATATATATATATATATATATATATGTATATATATATATATATATATATATATGTGTGTGTTGGTATGTGGGAAGCACAGTTTTTGAGTGCACTGTAGACTTGCTCTCCAGGTGGATTCTGGTTGTATGCAGTCCATAAGGTATGGCTTTGTGTGTACATGTGAACAAGGAGAGGACACAAGACGTTTGAGATCATTTTTAATGGAGTTCAAGTAATAAAGAAAGACATTTGTTATGCATCTACATCCGTCTGCATGGACTCTGTACGTGTTTTAAACTTGCTAACCCCTATTATCAATGGCATTGGAAAGCCAATACACACACACAGACACATGTATATATATATATATATATATACTTGATAAAAAAAAAAAAATATATATATATATATATATATATATATATATATATATATATATATATATATATATATATATATACTTGATAAAAAAAAAAAAAAATTAAAAAAAAAAAAAAAAAATTATATATATATATATATATATATATATATATATATATATATATATATATTTTTTTTATCAAGTGTACAGCTGTACAGTTTCTTTTTATCCATCTTGAAAAAATATTTCTGTGTTCTGTATCCCTCTGTGTTGTGTTTGACTTTTTAGTTTGGTAGATGAATGTTCCTTTAAATCTCATTTGTGAATGATTTAAATGTATAAATAGTCTTTGCTTTAGATGAGCTCACAAAGGACTGTCACCATTAGGACTCCCTATGCATAGTGCATGTGCAGCGCCCCTGCTGACAACTAGAATAATGTTATAATACTTAAAGTATGAAAATACAATGATTGAACTTTATAGCTTAAGAACAAAACATTTATAGCTGTATTTATGAACTGTTTAATAATGCCTATTAAAGGAGTGCCATTATTATTTTTCAAATTTAGTTATACTGTAATGTTGTTGTTTCAGCATAAAAAAAAGTTCTGCAAAGTTACTAAGCTGAAAGTCCAATTCAAAAGGAGATATTTTATTTAACAAAAAACACTTTTTAAAAACTATAATGAACAAATTGTTTGGACTACAACAAATATTGTCCAGGATTTGTGATTTCACAAATATGGACGAATGGGATGAGAATTGGTTGAGCTGCACTATAGAAAGCAACGAGTGTGATACATATGTAGTTGACCATGAAGCCTGGAAGAGAAAAACAAAACTCCTTATATTCAGGTGTGAAGAATTATTAGGCATTTTTTCCTTTACTGATAAAATAAGCCCAAAAAAAGGTTTAACTCAGATTGAAAAATGTGTTTCTAAAGTTATATATATTGTTCTGTGAATGTGATTTCAAAGTCTAGATGATTCGGATTAACCCTTTAACTGCCGTATCCCTTAAAACCTGACTGCCAGAGGGCTATTGTGAATGCATGTGCCCGCTTGGCACAGTTTACCTGATGCCACAGGGGTGGTGTTGCACTGATGGCTTGAGCCCGCCATCGCTGCTTGCAGCTATATTTAGGGCCCGAGCACCGATGGTGTGAGGACCCTCTTGGAATTGCTCCGTTTATTATTATTATTAGGGCCCGAGCACCGATGGTGTGAGGACCCTATTGGAATTGCTCCGTTTATTATTATTATTATTCCGCTTCTCCAAAATGAATCGCATTTTTGAGGGCCTAAACATGCTCAAAAAGTCACCAAATTTTGCAGACGCCTCCGAACTGGCGAAAATTTACGTCTGATATGGGTTTCAGAAGTGGGCGTGGTAAAATGGCTCGACAGCGCCACCTATGCACATTCAGCGGTGTGCGCCTCGAGCTACCTTTCACGTACATGTATGAAAATCGGTACACACATGTAACACATCAATACCTACAAAAAAGACTCTTGGAGCAAAATTCTAAACCCAACAGGAAGTCGGTTATTTTTAATATTATGAGCAAATTTTGTGTCATTTTTGCCATTTCCATGCGTTGTATTTTAACGAACTCCTCCTAGAGATTTCTTCAAATCAACACCAAATTTGGTATGCCTAATCTAAAGGCCTTTGCGATGTTAAATTGCGAAGATTTTGAGTTTTCGTTGAAGGGCGTGTCTGTGGCGGCCTGGCGAATTTCGATGACTCGCCATGAAAAATGAAGTTGCTATAACTCAGACATACAATGTCCAATCTGCCCCAAACTTCACATGGTTGATAAGACTCTGGAACAGAATAGATTGACATGCCCATATGCAGTTATAGTCATAGCGCCACCTATTGGCAACAGGAAGTGTCATATTTTATGCTGCGAAGAACTACTCCTAGAAATTTTATGACATCAATGTCTTTTTTGTGGTCAGTCTAATCTAAAGGCCTGTGCGATGTTAAGTTGTGAAGATCTTGAGTTTTCGTTAAAAGGCGTGTCCATGGCGCCGTCACGAAGTTTGATGTCTCGCCATGGGAATAAAAGATGTTATAACTCAGGCATAAAATGTCCGATCTTCCCCAAACTGCACATGTGTGATTAGAGTCCTGGCCTGAACGCATCTGAAGGCTAAAATTCCATGAGGTGTGGCAAAATGGCTCGATAGCGCCACCTATACACTTTCAACAGAGTGCGCCTCGAGCTATGTTTCACGTACATGTACAAAAATCGGTATACACATGTAACACAGCAATACCTACAAAAAAGTCTCTTGGCACGAAATCCGAATCCCAACAGGAAGTCGGTTATTTAGAATTTTCTCTGCAAAATTGGCGTTGTTTTTGCCATTTTCAGGGGTTGTACTTTAACGAACTCCTCCTAGAGATTTATTCAGATCAACAACAAACTTGGTCAGTGTAATCTTAAGCCCTTTGCGATGTTAAATTGCGAAGATCTTTAGATTTCGTTAAAGGGCGTGTCCATGGCGGCCTGACAAATTTCGATGTTTCGCCATGAAAAAGGAAGTTGCTGTAACTCAGACATACAATGTCCAATCTGCCCCAAACTTCACGTTAGATAAAACTTCCGCCCTTAACAGATCTACATGCCCACATTCAGTTATAGTCATAGCGCCACCTATTGGCAACAGGAAGTGACATGTTTTACGCTGCGACAAACTACTCCTATAATTTTTTTGAGATTAACATATATTTTGTGGTCAGTCTAATCTAAAGGCCTGTGCAATGTTAACTTTTGGAGATCTTGAGTTTTTGTTAAAGGGCGTTTCCATGGCGCCATGACAAAATTTGATGTCTTTCCACAGCAAGAGAAGTTGTTGTAACTCAAGCATAAAATGTTCAATCTTCCCCAAACTTCAAATGTTTGATAAGAGTCCTGGCCTGAACACATCTGAAGGCCAATATTCCATTATAATGATAGCGCCACCTGCTGGCAACACAAAGATTGGCACATATATGGGATATACTTTGATATATTCCACTTATATTTAGGACATTAAATGCATATTTCTCAACGTTCACCTTTTTACTAAAGCAACACGATGGCGGTGAGCCCGGGTGCGAGGGCCCGTTCATCGCTGCTTGCAGCTTTAATTATTATTATTATTATTATTATTATTATTATTATTATTCTTCTTCTCCAAAATGAATCGCATTTTTGAGGGCCTAAACATGCTCGAAAAGTCATGAAACTTTGCACACACCTCAGAACTGGTGAAAATTTACGTCTGATATGGGTTTCAGAAGTGGGTGTGGCAAAATGGCTCAACAGCGCCACCTATACACGTTCAACGGTGTGCGCCTCGAGCTACGTTTCATGTACATGTATGAAAATCGGTATACACATGTAACTCTCCAATCCCTACAAAAAAGTCTCTTGGAGCAAAATCCGAAACCCAACAGGAAGTCGGTTATTACTAATATTATGAGCAAATTTTGTGTCATTTTTGTCATTTCCATGCGTTGTATTTTAACGAACTCCTCCTAGAGATTCATTCAGATCAACACCAAATTTGGTATGCCTAATCTGAAGGCCTTTGCGATGTTAAATTGCGAAGCTTTTGAGTTTTCGTTAATGGGCGTGTCCGTGGCGGCCTGTCGAATTTCGATGATTCGCCATGAAACAGGAAGTTGCTATAACTCAGACATACAATGACCAATCTGCCCCAAACTTCACATGTTTGATGAGACTCCTGACCTGAACAGATTGACATGCCCATATTCAGTTATAGTCATAGCGCCACCTATTGGCAACAGGAAGTTACATATTTTACACTGCAATGAACTACTCCTAGAAATTTTATGACATCAATGTATTTTTTGTGGTCAGTCTAATCTAAAGGCCTCTGCGATGTTAAGTTGTGAAGATCTTGAGTTTTCGTTAAAAGGCGTGTCCATGGCGCCGTCACGAAGTTCGATGTCTCGCCATGGGAATAAAATATGTTATAACTCAGGCATAAAATGTCCGATCTTCCCCAAACTGCACATTTGTGATAAGAGTCCTGGCCTGAACACATCTGAAGGCCAAAATTCCATCAGGTGTGGCAAAATGGCTCGATAGCGCCACCTATACACTTTCAAAAGAGTGCGCCTCGAGCCATGTTTCACGTACATGTACAAAAATCGGTATACACATGTAACACACCAATACCTACAAAAAAGTCTCTTGGTACGAAATCCGAATCCCAACAGGAAGTCGGTTATTTAGAATTTTCTCCGCAAAATTGGCGTTGTTTTTGCCATTTTCAGGGGTTGTACTTTAACGAACTCCTCCTAGAGATTTATTCAGATCAACACCAAACCTGGTCAGTGTAATCTTAAGCCCTTTGCGATGTTAAATTGCGAAGATCTTTAGATTTCGTTAAAGGGCGTGTCCATGGCGGCCTGACAAATTTCGATGTTTCGCCATGAAAAAGGAAGTTGCTGTAACTCAGACATACAATGTCCAATCTGCCCCAAACTTCACATGTTAGATAAAACTTCTACCCTTAACAGATCTACATGCCCACATTCAGTTATAGTCATAGCGCCACCTATTGGCAACAGGAAGTGACATGTTTTACGCTGCGACAAACTACTCCTATAATTTTTTTGAGATTAACATATATGTTGTGGTCAGTCTAATCTAAAGGCCTGTGCAATGTTAACTTTTGCAGATCTTGAGTTTTTGTTAAAGGGCGTTTCCATGGCGCCATGACAAAATTTGATGTCTTGCCACAGCAAGAGAAATTGTTGTAACTCAAGCATAAAATGTTCAATCTTCCCCAAACTTCACATGTTTGATAAGAGTCCTGGCCTGAACACATCTGAAGGCCAATATTCCATTATAATGATAGCGCCACCTGTTGGCAACAGGGAGATTGGCACATAATAAATGACTTTGATATATTCCACTTATATTTACGATTTGAAATGCATATTTCTCACCGTTCACCTTTTTACTAAAGCCACACGATGGCGGTGAGCCCGGGTGCGAGGGCCCGTTCATCGCTGCTTGCAGCTTTAATTAGGGCTCAAGCCCGAAGGGGCGAAGAGCCCTATTGTTCTTCTAAGGATTATTCTTCTTATTATTATTTTTTTTATTTTTTATTAAACCTTCCGGGGGTTTTGGGGGGCCTTAACATGCTCAAAAACTCTTGAAAATTGGCACACACATTGGAATCTGCGGCCATCAGGACGCCACAGAGACTGGGACCCGGGCGTGGCACAGGGGCTCTACAGCGCCCCCTGGAACACCTTCAGAAATCTTGAACCATAGCTCACACACACTAGCATGTATTTATATGAAACTCAGTACACTTATAGATCTCATTGAGCTGAACAACTTTCACACTTTATGTCATAGGCTCCGCCCAACAGGAAGTCAGCTATTCAGGGCTGTTTAAAAAAAGCATGCTCTGGAATTTGAAATACTCCTCTGAGGTTTTCAACCCGTTTGCCACGAAACTCGGTGAACATGATCTCAAGACATTGGGGATGAAAAATTGCGAGGGGATTTTTGATATCTCGAACGGTTTGCCCGTGACGAGGCGTGGAAATTATGGCTAGAAATGAGAAACAGGAAATGTCTAATAACATCCACATACATTTCCTGAGTTTGATCAAACTTCATTGGTTTGTTCGTTGTATGATACCGATCGTATATATGTGACTATTAAGAGTCAACATTATAGCGCCACCAACTGGCAGCAGGAAGTGTGTCATTTTCCAAATGCTTTGAATTCAGCATCTTATTTTTACTCAATTTACTTAAAACTTCATCAGAATAATGACAAAACACGGCCGATGTAAATCTGTTTTGGGGATATTGATATCTGATATAGTGTTGCCATGGCAACGTGTCAAACTTGAATGTTCTGTTATGGTGAGTTTGAGGCAGACAACAAGCTCAGATTTACATGAAACTCAAAACACATATCAGTATTAGTGATAGCTAGACAATGGCAAAAGCTTTTAAAAGGGCGTGAAGGAGGCACTCTATAGCGCCACCTTTTGTCAAAAGTGGGGGGGTTAGTTTTAGCTACAGACACCAAACTTGGTACATAAATTGTTCTTTTCAAGACGGACAACTTTCTAATTCACAGTCATCAGCTACGACAAACAGGAAGTCAGCTATTTTGATTTGAATATTTAAATGGAGCTCTGATTTAATGCATACTCCTCACAGGAAATGTTCACTATACTCACCAAACTTTGTCTACATGTTGAAAAAACATTGAGGAACTTAAATTGCGAACGGATTTTGGTTAGCTTGAACGGTTTTGTCGTGGTGATTTTTTGAAATGACAGTAAAAAGGGAATCATTAATTGTCTTGTATTTTTAAATTGCAGCTTCCAAACACTTAAAAAAAAATTCATACAGAGATCAAATCATTCTGAGGACATATGCATAGTTTCATGACTTTACAACACTGTATGATTAAAAGAAAATTTAAAAACTGTCAGACATCTCAACTCACTCTGTCCCTCTGTTTGAGGAATGTATGTGTGCTGACTGAGTGTGTGTGTGTGAGTGGGGGATGGGCATGAGCTGAGTGGCAGACACAATGAGAGAGAGATAGAGAGAGAGAGAGAAAGAGAGAGAGAGAGACTTAATCATCTCTTTAATCACCAGAAAAAAATGTATTTTAAATTGTTATTTTTTGTTGCTGTTGCTAACATTGCTGTTTTCATTACAGCTTAAGAAATCTCTCAGGCCGTATCCTTTTCTGACAGTTTCAGGAATTAAAAACAAAATTCTAAAAATACTTATTTGTGCTGCAAATAATAATTTCAAACTCATTTGATACTGACCTATTCCATCCTGTGACATGACATTTATCTTAATTTACATGATCTCATGGATGTAACATTAAAACTGTTCAGCTCACAGATGAAGACTAAGCTGTAATGCAAGCAGAACTTTCACAAATGCTTATAAGTCATTAAAGGATTTTATAACACTGTAAAATAATGTCTAATTTGTTAACATTAGTAAATGCATTGGTAACACTTTATAATAACTGCACTCATTAGTAAATAGTCAGTTCATGCTTTATAAAGTCTTGTCCCAACTTAAATAGTCATTAATAAGCAGCTCATAAATACAGCTATAAATAGCTTGATCTTGGTTTATAAGCACATTTATTAAAAAGGAGAGTAAAGGGTCAGTTATCTACCTATGAAAAATAAAAAATTAAAATAAACAAACAACAACACAGATTGATACAGAACTCAGAAATGTTATTGTGGATTTATGATAAAATCAGCCTGTAAATGAATTCATACTCCAAGAAGACACAAGTAGTTCACACCAAACTTTTTCAACATGATGCCAATATACTGAAGATGTTAAATTGCGAATGGGTTTAGGATACCTTAAATGGTGTGGCCATAGCGATTTATGAAAATAACATAAAAAAAATACAATAGTTATTTTACTGTATCTTTAACATTCTTCATTCCAACTCTTCATATTTTTTTATATATGTAGAAGTCATCATTTGAAACAAGCACAGTAAGTTTCATAGCTTTATCATGTCCAGGAGCCAGCATAAAATTAAAACTATCATAACTTATAAATCAAACTTGCAATTCTTAGTACCACTAATGGCCACCAGATGGAGCTATAGGATTACTTTTAAATAATTATTGTAGAAACGAGAATGATTTAAATTATTTATAGAAATCTTTCAAAGAAAAATAATATGTATTTTACTGATAAAATGACCCTCACTTAATTAGAATAACATGCTTAAGTATTGTGAAATACTGTGTATTAAGAATAATTCTTAATAGGCTTTATGGACAGATACGTTTTGAGTGACTCTTGAAGGTTCAGCACCACATCCTCTTTTACCACTGTTTAAAGAATTTATCTTACAGAAAAGTTGCGAATGAATTTTGGATAGCTTGAATGGTTTTGTCATGGTGATTTTTTGAAATAACAGTAAAAAAGGAACCAGTAAATGTCTTTTATTTTTTTAAGTGCAGCTTCTAAACACTTCAAAAAAATTTACACATAGAAGACAAGTCATGCTGATGAAAATATGCATAGTTTCATGACTATACAACACTATATGGATGATAGAAAATTAAAAAACTATCATACATCTGATGTCACTGTCCCTCTGTCACTGTGGGTAATGTGTGTGTGTGTGTGTGTGTGTGTGTGTTTGTGTGTTAAGTGTGTGTGCTGAGTTTGTGTGAATGTGTGGGAGAGGGGATGGGCTATGTGTCAGAGAGAGAGAGAGAGAGACAGAGATAGGGAGGGAGACTGAATCATCTCTTTAATCACCAGAATTATAGGTCAATAATATCATTACAAAACACTAATAAATTATTGAGAGAGAGAGAGAGAGAGAAACATCTTAGAGTTAACATCTCTTTAATCACCAGCAGAAAAAAATAAGTAATTTTGTGTTGTTGTTGTTGTTTTTTCATTATTACTGCAAATATCTTAGGCCTCAACATCAACAATTGCTGCTTTATATAGCCTTCTCCTAAAATTAATAGTCATTAGTAAGCATTTTATAAATACAGCTATAATTAAATTGTTCATGGTTTATATGCACATTTATTTTGAGGAGATTAAAGGCTGTAATCTTCCTAAAAAATTTTTTTTTAATAAATTAATAAATTAAAAAAAAATTAAAAAAAACAAACACAGAACTCAGAAACATTTATTTCAAGATGCAATAAAAGAAAACTTTACACTATATATATATATATATATATATATATATATATATATATATATATAAAATTGCAAAAGTTTATATTAAATTTTGTTATCAAGTTTACAGCTAATAATAATAATAATAATAATAATAATAATGCATTTTATTTGAGGCGCCTTTCAAACCACTATAGGTCACCATATAGCAAGTAACAACAGTAACAATATTAAAACAAAAAATAACGGCAAATAACAATGTCAATAAAAAACACAATAATATTAGAATAGCACAACATATTGTGGAATACTACATTAAGACTTTATATATAGGCTTTATGAACAGATAGGTTTTGAGAGATTCTTGAAGTACTAGCATCACCTCTTGTACGACGGTTTGAGGAATATATATTCCAGATAGTACCGCCACTCCCTATATGCAGAATACGCAGTCTTCATAGGGCACCAACTCCCAGAGGGGTCACCATCCCAGTTGCTCATAAAAAAAAAAAAAAAAACGCGCCATTCTCCCATCCACGCTCGCGACCGCTCGGACATTTGCGGATGAATGTTCGTAATTGATGGATGGACATCTATGCCCGGGTAAAGGACATCAGCAATCCGGCACAGAAAAAAGAAAAAGAAAGTAAAAAACAAAACAAAAACAGGCATAAAGTTGGCTTGACATTGGACATTCGAGAGTCTCAAATTTAGGGACCGTCTCTAAAGTTACATGTGATATTGTTATACATTTGTCTAACGTCAGTAGCATTTGAAGAGAATGACTTACAGTCATAAAAACAACTGTAATTGTTCATCTAGGTGACAGCTATAATGCACAATTAAATTGAATGTTTGATATTTATTAAAACAAACTGTAAGTCATATGTAAATTATGCTACTTTTTCAAATGGGCTCAAACGCAAATTTGAAGCTCAATAGCATTTGAGGAAAAAGACTTGCAGTCATAAACAATTGTAATGTGTTCATTTAGGCTTCAGCTACGACTTATACATTTTTTATATATATTAAAATAAAGTGTTACTAAAGTTATATATATTGTTCTGTATATGTGATTTCAAAGTCTAGATGGGTCGGATTAACCCTTTAACTGCCATATCCCTTAAAATTTGATTGCCAGAGGGTAACTGTAAATGCTTATGCCCGCTGGGCACAGTTTTCCCGATGCCACCGGGGTGGCGTTGCACTGACGGCTTGAGCCCGCCATCGCTGCTTGCAGCTATATTTATTATTATTATTCTTCTTCTCCAAAATGAATCGCATTTTTGAGGGCCTAAACATGCTCGAAAAGTCATGAAACTTTGCACACACCTCAGAACTGGCGAAAATTTACGTCTGATATGGGTTTCAGAAGTGGGTGTGGCAAAATGGCTCAACAGCGCCACCTATACACTTTCAACGGTGTGCGCCTCGAGCTACGTTTCATGTACATGTATGAAAATCGGTATACACATGTAACTCTCCAATACCTACAAAAAAGTCTCTTGGAGCAAAATCCGAAACCCAACAGGAAGTCGGTTATTTCTAATATTATGAGCAAATTTTGTGTCATTTTTGTCATTTCCATGCGTTGTATTTTAACGAACTCCTCCTAGAGATTCATTCAGATCAACACCAAATTTGGTATGCCTAATCTGAAGGCCTTTGCGATGTTAAATTGCGAAGCTTTTGAGTTTTCGTTAATGGGCGTGTCCGTGGCGGCCTGGCGAATTTTGATGATTCGCCATGAAACAGGAAGTTGCTATAACTCAGACATACAATGACCAATCTGCCCCAAACTTCACATGTTTGATGAGACTCCTGGCCTGAACAGATTGACATGCCCATATTTAGTTATAGTCATAGCGCCACCTATTGGCAACAGGAAGTCACATATTTTACAGTGCGATGAACTACTCCTAGAAATTTTATGACATCAATGTATTTTTTGTGGTCAGTCTAATCTAAAGGCCTGTGCAATGTTAAGTTGTGAAGATCTTGAGTTTTCGTTAAAAGGCGTGTCCATGGCGCCATCACGAAGTTCGATGTCTCGCCATGGGAATAAAAGATGTTATAACTCAGGCATAAAATGTCCGATCTTCCCCAAACTGCACATGTGTGATAAGAGTCCTGGCCTGAACACATCTGAAGGCCAAAATTCCATCAGGTGTGGCAAAATGGCTCGATAGCGCCACCTATACACTTTCAACAGAGTGCGCCTCGAGCTATGTTTCACGTACATGTACAAAAATCGGTATACACATGTAACACACCAATACCTACAAAAAAGTCTCTTGGTACGAAATCCGAATCCCAACAAGAAGTCGGTTATTTAGAATTTTCTCTGCAAAATTGTCGTTGTTTTTGCCATTTTGAGGGGTTGTACTTTAACGAACTCCTCCTAGAGATTTATTCAGATCAACACCAAACCTGGTCAGTGTAATCTTAAGCCCTTTGCAATGTTAAATTGCGAAGATCTTTAGATTTCGTTAAAGGGCGTGTCCATGGCGGCCTGACAAATTTCGATGTGTCGCCATGAAAAAGGAAGTTGCTGTAACTCAGACATACAATGTCCAATCTGCCCCAAACTTCACATGTTAGATAAAACTTCTGCCCTTAACAGATCTACATGCCCACATTCAGTTATAGTCATAGCGCCACCTATTGGCAACAGGAAGTGACATGTTTTACGCTGCAACAAACTACTCCTATAATTATTTTGAGATTAACATATATTTTGTGGTCAGTCTAATCTAAAGGCCTGTGCAATGTTAACTTTGAAGATCTTGAGTTTTTGTTAAAGGGCGTTTCCATGGCGCCATGACAAAATTTGATGTCTTGCCACAGCAAGAGAAGTTGTTGTAACTCAAGCATAAAATGTTCAATCTTCCCCAAACTTCACATGTTTGATAAGAGTCCTGGCCTGAACACATCTGAAGGCCAATATTCCATTATAATGATAGCGCCACCTGCTGGCAACGGTAAGATTGGCACATATATGGGATATACTTTGATATATTCCACTTATATTTAGGACATTAAATGCATTTTTCTCAAAGTTCACCTTTTTACTAAAGCCACACGATGGCGGTGAGCCCGGGTGCGAGGGCCCGTTCATCGCTGCTTGCAGCTTTAATTACAAATGTAATTTGTTTTTGTCATGGTCAAGTTGTAATCATTACTCCAGTCTTCAGTGTCACATGATCCTTCAAAATCATACTATTATTCTGACTTGGTGCTCAATTATTAATAATCTTTCTTCTTCTAATTTTATGATTATTATTATTTATTTATTTATTTTTTTTTATTATTTTTTTGGTGGAAATCATGATACATTTTTTCAGGGTTCCTTGATGAATGGAAAGGTCAAAAGAACAGCATTTGTTTTAAATAGAAATCTGGGTACCACTTTAGTTTTGGGCCCAAGTTGCTTATTAAGGACAGTGTCACATCTAAAGATATCACTCATAGAGCTATAACAGAAAAAAACTTAATTAGGACATAAAAAAATCAGAGGTTGCATTCCTGTGGAGTTTTTGTATGTAACTTGATAAAACATGCATAGATCTTGAAAAACCTCACAGAATTAAATTAAAAAGAGGCCAAATTTACCATAATCCATTGATCAGATCTGAACTGTAACACATTAAATCAGGCGGGCATGCTTCAGCTTGTGTTTTTATTCATAACTTCTCAAAACATACATAGATCGTAGAAAACTTTTCAAAATATTCTCCCGATTTTAAAGAGCCCAAATTTACCATAATCCGTCCATCAGATCAAATGATTTTTGTTCATAGAGCTGTAACAAATTAAACCAGACCAGCGTGCTTATACAATAAACAACTGTACTTCCAGTTTGCGCTTTTATTTGTAACATTATGAAACAGATAGTCATGTATCATATGTTATTTGAAAGGTATCATCGAGTAGAATAAAACAAGTATACTTGTTTGGGGCTTTGACTAAACTTGAGTGAGGAATTACTTCAAATTCAAAACAACAATTTCAATACTGTCAAGGGCTAAGAGAAAGGCTACCTTGGTTTCAAATGCTGTAACTTTTGATTACTTCATGATATCACCTCAAAATTAATTTCAAATACAGCACACATGTTGGGGAACATCACCAAAAATACATTTTCTCCTGCCTGATTTTTTTCATGAGATATTGAACGTCAAATAAGAATTACATTTAAAAAATTCCCTTGATCACACACATTTTCCTTACATTGTATCACCTATTTCTCAACATGAGAACATTGAAATGTTTAATATGCCCATGCTAAAAAAAAAAAGGATTTTTTTTTTCTTTTTTTATATCATACTTACCCCAAACTTTTGAATGGTTGTGTGATATGCGTTTCCCAAACATTATAAGCAGCAAAAACAGTTTTCAACATTGATCATAATGAGAAATGTTATTTAATGTGATCATAATGATAATAATTTGCATCACAGGAATAAATTCCTTTTTAAAATATATTAAAACAAAACAGTTATTTAAAATTGTAATAATATTTCACAATATTGGTTTTACTGTTTTTACTTCTTGTAAATTACTATTTGACAATCTTTTAAAAAGCATCTTGATTACATTAAATGCAATGAGAGAACATCTGGGCCAGCAAGTGTTCGTTTGTGACTACCTCAAGAATGTCTGGAGAAAACAAAGACAACTTTTTATTTTAATATGCATTTTGGATGAATCGTGCATTTAGCTTGCCTGTAGTTCCTTCACTGCTGTGAATATCCTCCAGTCCTGCTCTTCATGATCTGTCTTTTATATTAAGGAGATTTCATTTCTGAATAAAAGACTTGACTTTCCTCTTGTCACGGGGAAGTACTGTGACACAGAGAGCAGAACAACAAGCCGACAGAGAGCTTTGAGCCATCCCTCTCCAATAATCTCTACCTTTTTGTCCCTTTTAAACTCTTTCTTTTTCCTCCTCTGCCCAGCCTCTATAGAATATGATTTGAAAGGCAGCCCGAATATGGGCCCAAGGGATACGATTAAGGAAAAAAATGGAGAGAGAGGGAGTCAGAAACTTCATATCCTTCTGCTACAAGACCTTCAGTATGAAAGAAAAAACCAAGCGAAAAGAGAAAGAGAGCAAATGAAAGTGGATGGATAGGGCAAAAAGATAGAAAGCAAGAACAGCAAGCTCATCAAATCACATTTTAATATTCGTCCCCATTCATGGCAACACAACGGTGAGACGGAGCATACAATCAGACTGGAAGAAAAGGAGAGATTAGATAAGAGAGAGCTGGAGAGAGTTTAAAAGAGCTACAGAGATGGAGAATCAGAAGATTAGCTATTGCAATTTTGTCACAAAGCCTTTGTGTTTGGATTAGCTCTCATGCACATGCTAATGCATTCTTCATATTAACTATTTGGAAAAATACATATTTTCAAAATGGACTTACTAGTGGCTTGCATGAATCTCTAATCGGTCTTATAAGGGAGATATTCGAGTTCACCTGACCCCAGTTTGAGCAGTTTTTAGGGTGTATTTATGTTAGTCACATTTTTGAACTGCTAATAGCATTTTTTTTTATAATTAATGTGACTTTCTAAGGTTTCTACATCATTATGGTGCTTTTTTTTCTTTTTGTATATAATTTACTATATATCTTCTGCCCCCTGGTGGATTAGCTATGTGCTCTTGAAGAATTAGAAGAACTTAATGTGAAATCTTTGCTATTTTGATAAAGTAAAAGCAAGAATAACTTAAATATTGCCATAATGATTCATAATGCATATTTACTGGATTTAAGAAACAATATTTCATACATTATAAAAAAAGGGGTCAATCCAATGATACCGCTTGAGGCAGGCCTTTATTTATTTATTTCAGTCATTATTGTAGTGCCCCATTAAATGATTTTATATTTAATGTATGTGTGTATGTATCTATGTGTTTTGTTATATATATTTTACAATATTATTTATACATTTGTAGTGTATATAAAAAAGATTAATGATAATATTTTACTAAGATGTACTTAGACTGAAAACTTACATTTATTTGAATCTTTATATGTGATTTTTATTTTATTTAATGTGTTGTAAGAAACATTTCAACAAAATTTCTTACATCTATTTATTTATTTGTTATATATTCTACATATTTACTGTATATATTTAACATTTAATATATTTATACTTTTATAAAAAATATATATTACAGCACAGTGTGTGTGTGTGTGTGTTGTATTTTTTATTAAGAAACAATGCAGATAAACTATTCAACATCACTTGACTAGTGACCCATCCCTGCTTCAACATATGTGCATTCAGAGCATCAATCAGTTACCATGTGTTTTTTTTTTTGGTCAACTGATGAGTTGACTCTCATTTAACAGATAACACGCTCTTAAACCCAGTGTCGTCTCACATATGTTAACACACACGAGAGCTAATCACTCAGTGAATTCTGAAATGCTCTTTTGCTAACGCGCGCGCGCGCACACACACACACACACACACACAGACACTCAAATTGAGCTGATTGTCTGATGAAATTAGCACTGTTCTGTCATTAAGCTTGCAGCTGCAGGGGCCAATCACAACTCTGCAAGCATGTCAGCTGTTATTAACAGCCATAAGTTGCCTGAAATGGAAAGAGAGGATGGGAGGGGGGTTCTAGAAATTTCTATAGAGGAAGGGGTCCATTTTATAACAGCTATTGAAACACTTTGAATGCACTTGCTGTCAGATGTCATGGATCATTTTCATCATGAGCTTGCTGATGTAGTATAAATAAGTGCAGTATTTAAAAAAAATTTACAAAGCGAGAGTTAAATATAGCCATCATGCTCTTTCCTCTTCTCTTCCCTGTCCATCACTCCATTCTTCCACATCCATCCCCGTATGTGTCAAATTGCATGTCTTTGCAAAGAGTGAGCTGTCCAAAACGGAAAGATTTAAAAAGAGTTTTAGTCTTTGAGGATCAGTTATACAAGCATGCTGCAAGACACACACTCACTCCAAAGGGAGATGGGCACCGAGTGTTACCCAAGGCAATTCTCTCCATTTCATTAACTTTCACACATTTTTCAGGTGTGAAGGAAAACCTCCCACACACACAAACACACACACACACAGACAGTAGCACACAACCTTCCAATTCCATTTCCTGTTCTATTTTCCTTTTTTTTTCTGTTCTATTTTCTTCACACTCTTCCCCTATACCCCCTCAGAGACCCCCCTTTAGGAGAACTGGTATAATCTAAACATCATAGAGGCACAGAAGGATGAGTCTATCTGATTCCCCAGAGAGGGGGGAATTCAGCAGATCTGCAAAAACAGCCCATTGGGTCACTCCCAACAAACATGTTCACCAAATAAACACTTTCACGTGTTTAAATTCTTTGTTACTCAGCAAAAGAACTCCTACAGTGACTGTAAAAGTCATTTCAAATTTATAAACACATATTACGTGCCACGTAGGAGGGAGTCCTGCTAGGAGAGGTGTTTTATACAGACTTAATTAGCATCTGGAATAGTGATCATTTGTTATTAATTGTTTTTTTTAGTGTTGTTCTTGACTGATTTTGCTTCAGTAGCCCTTTTTTTAACATCAGACATCAAGTTTTCATACCAAAATGTATATATCTAAATATATATTTATTAATATTATCACACACAACCTTTTTATAGTTTTAGTGTTTGGTTTTTGGATGTCGTCTGGATTTCAATGGTTTATCAGCAGCCACTAATTCACAACAGAAAACACAATGTAGTCATCACAAACCATGTTTATCCTCATTTCAGCCTGTGTTTAATGTAGTCTGGGTTGTATTTTCTTTTCCCTTGTTCATGCTTTTGAAGAAGGAAAGCATGTCAGCCTGTCCATGTTGTCCTTTGACTAATTGGCTCTATACATTTTTACATTTGCTTTTATCTAAAACACTTCACATACTCCTGGACATTCCCTGCCAGATAAATATGATGAATTTTCACCATTTTATGTTTTTAAGACAATTTTAAAACATTCTAGCAAAATGCTAGTGTGGTACATAGATTTAACAGAACAATATGTAAAGCTGTGAGGCCAAAGGTGAACAGCCATCAATGATTATTCAAATTTGGGTCGAAATTGAGCCAAAATTCTATATTTAGGTTTCTATTAAACATTTTTATGTTTGTTTAGATGGTCAAAAACATGGTATTCATGGTTTTGAGAGCACCTCATTAGATTTTTTACTTCCCAGGCTGCTATGGCCCTTATCTTCTTTCTTAACAGAATAGATCAAATACAAGGACACAGCACTTGAGTTTCAAAGGCAGACTTAAAGAAAAGGTCTGAAGTTCAACACATGAGCACTAGTCTGTAAAAGCACTGCCGTAATAATGTTGCATAACCAAAAACAGTCAGTCTGAAAGTGTCTATATTAGTGTTTGTGTTCCTGTGCGCTGCACATTTCTGCCAATTTGGACACTAGCCCACAGCTAAATTTCAGCTAGCAGACATTCGGATATTTTTATGCTGAAATACTGCTGCTCTACTGCTGGCTTTCTGCCTTCACTTACTTACTGTTAGACTGTTCTTCAGCTAACAAGTAAAATAACACATACACACACAAGTAACTTACCAATGTCTCCCAGATGGTTTATTGTTATTCTTTGTCTGTGTCTGCCTTTTTGTGGCATATTTCAAATCATGGTGGTCTAAAATACCTGGAAAGAGCTATTGGTTAGATTTCCTGTTCATCTCAATGATAGTCACTCGTTTGCTCAGTAGGTAACTGATTTGAAATCTGCTATTCACAGATTCACATGCTTTTAAAAAGGGATTAAAGGAATAGTTCTCCCAGAAATGATGTACTGTACACTATTTTCCATGTCACCTAAAACCATTTGACCAATATTCAAATCTTGGTCCAGTAGAGGTCATGATAAAGTTTGATCTATTGATAAAACAGGTTTGAACTGGCATGAGTGAGAGTAACTATCCTTTGAATAGAAACTCAAACACTTAAAAACTCAAACATGCAGTAACAAATAGTCCATCACTTTCTCTCTCTCTTCAGCTGCTGTCTGTGACTCCGATCCTGTCCTGAAGGTGGATGATGCTCACTCTAGTTCGGTGGTCCTGACACCTATATCAGAGGTCTCGTCTGCAGACCTGTCTGTGTCCTCCCCTCACTTCCAGAACCCGGACGGTCCACTCGAACCCACCGCTGCCACCAGCGAGACAGGTGCACAGCAGGACAACCCTACGGAGGACACACCGGCAGAGAAGGACCCCAAAAAGACCAAAAAACATCTGCATTGCCCCGTCTGCAAAGTCACAGTTAACTCCACCGTTCAGATGGATGCTCACAATAGTGGTGCATATATTCTCCTTTCTTTTTCTTGATTTCTCTGTTTCTCTGTTTATTTATTTATTTACTTTACCATACTTTACTTTACCATTTGAATTCAGTAAAAAATTAAAAATAATAATAATAATCAAAAGTGTCAGTAAAGATGACTTCAGCTTTACATTTTTTACAGCTTTACAAAATAAATAAAATAGAAAATATAATAAAATAGAAAACAGCTGTTTGAAGTTGTAATAATATTTCATAATTTACCGTTTTAATATTATTTGTGATCAAATAAATGCTTAAGAGGCTTCTTTCAAAAACATTACATTCTTACTGACCGTACTTTTGAATGCAAGTGTATTTTTACTTATTTTGGTTTGAAAACTCATGAATCAACCCCATAAATTAATAAACAAATGTGAATAATCTGAGAATAATCTATGAGATCTTTTCACCATACAGCATTAATATTTCATCAACTCTATAATAAACAATAATTGCAATATAATCTAACAAAAAGTGTATCTTTTCATTAAAACATTTTTTAACAATCAATATTGTAACAATAGACGCCATTATAGAACATTATTGCATACTTATTCAAAACCTTGTTTTTAACACTTACATAAATTTAGTAGTTGTTTTACACATTTTTGATCTCAAGATAATTCCATAAATTCACCCCATATATTTAGTTTATTTGTGCATATAAATAAGTGAACTTTGTCATGTGAATTCCTTGCCTTTTTGAACGTCACAGGCACCAAACATAAACTAATGATGGAAGGCCAGAGTGTGTTGCCACGGCGACGAGGGAAGACACTGTCGTCCCGCCCCTCATGTAAAAGCAAGCGATTGGCCAGTAAAGGGAGTGTGGGCGTGGCCAGCAAGAGCTTCTACTGTGAAGTTTGCGAGATCCATGTTAACTCTGAGACTCAACTCAGCCAGGTAACATAAAACTAATTTGCACTTATGTATGTGACACACTAATATCAATAAAAATGTAAAGTAACATGGAATGCCATTTTAGGCTCAAATTTAAATCTAGCCTCTTTCACGTTTCCTGTGTTCTCTACTACCTAACCTAGCCTAACTAGCTGTGTTTTTAGAAGCAGGTAACTACATTTCAGACTTATTTTATCCAGTCAGGAATGGACTTCTAGAAATTGACAATCCCTTGCTGCTGAAAATCATTTACACCATTGACAGGCACATGATTTATTATGTTGGCATTGACTGTTTGTCTTTTCTCAGAGGAAACACATCTACTGTGCCACGTTTGTTATCTGGTATAGCTGGGTTGAGTTTTCAATGTAACAGTAACACACTAATCAGTCCGAGATGAGTCATTATGCTTGTGTGTGTTAGTTTGGTGTCTGCTCAGGCCTGAGGAACCTGACATTTAATGGTATTTCATGCTTCCCTTAAGTTGTTTCTGAAGTGTAAAGTAAACAACATGAAGCCTGTTGAAAAAGAAAGAGGGGAAGGAAAGAGGTGAAAGGTATTAAAAGGTTTTTTAGGAAAATATTTTTTAGAAAAAAGGAAACACTGCTCTTATTTTATCTTGACCAAGTATCTCATTATTAAAACACCATGGGTGTGATATGTCAGGCTTGAAAATGCACAGTTAAAAATAAACCTTTATTTCTGTATTTGTTTAGCATATGAACAGTCGAAGGCATAAGGATAGACTGGCTGGAAAACCCCCGAAGCCCAAGTTCAACCCTCATACCAAGAGTCAGCCTACCTCAGCAGCCTCGGTGAGAACGGGATTTACATGCTAATAGTAAAGATGTGTTCCTGTAGCTCAAACAGTAGGATAGCATGGTGCCAGCAATGACAAAGTCGTAAGTTCAATTCCCAGAGATTTCATGAACTGCTGATAGAAGCACCCGCCAAATATACAGTATTGTTCAAAATAATAGCAGTACAATGTGACTAACCAGAATAATCAAGGTTTTTAGTATATTTTTTATTGCTACGTGGCAAACAAGTTACCAGTAGGTTCAGTAGATTGTCAGAAAACAAACAAGACCCAGCATTCATGATATGCACGCTCTTAAGGCTGTGCAATTGGGCAATTACTTGAAAGGGGTGTGTTCAAAAAAATAGCAGTGTGGCATTCAATCACTGAGGTCATCAATTTTGTGAAGAAACAGGTGTGAATCAGGTGGCCCCTATTTAAGGATGAAGCCAACACTTGTTGAACATGCATTTGAAAGCTGAGGAAAATGGGTCGTTCAAGACATTGTTCAGAAGAACAGCGTACTTTGATTAAAAAGTTGATTAGAGAGGGGAAAACCTATAAAGAGGTGCAAAAAATGATAGGCTGTTCAGCTAAAATGATCTCCAATGCCTTAAAATGGAGAGCAAAACCAGAGAGACGTGGAAGAAAACGGAAGACAACCATCAAAATGGATAGAAGAATAACCAGAATGGCAAAGGCTCAGCCAATGATCACCTCCAGGATGATCAAAGACCGTCTGGAGTTACCTGTAAGTACTGTGACAGTTAGAAGACGTCTGTGTGAAGCTAATCTATTTTCAAGAATCCCCCGCAAAGTCCCTCTGTTAAAAAAAAGGCATGTGCAGAAGAGGTTACAATTTGCCAAAGAACACATCAACTGGCCTAAAGAGAAATGGAGGAACATTTTGTGGACTGATGAGAGTAAAATTGTTATTTTTGGGTCCAAGGGCCACAGGCAGTTTGTGAGACGACCCCCAAACTCTGAATTCAAGCCACAGTACACAGTGAAGACAGTGAAGCATGGAGGTGCAAGCATCATGATATGGGCATGTTTCTCCTACTATGGTGTTGGGCCTATTTATCGCATACCAGGGATCATGGATCAGTTTGCATATGTTAAAATACTTGAAGAGGTCATGTTGCCCTATGCTGAAGAGGACATGCCCTTGAAATGGTTGTTTCAACAAGACAATGACCCAAAACACACTAGTAAACGGGCAAAGTCTTGGTTCCAAACCAACAAAATTAATGTTATGGAGTGGCCAGCCCAATCTCCAGACCTTAATCCAATTGAGAACTTGTGGGGTGATATCAAAAATGCTGTTTCTGAAGCAAAACCAAGAAATGTGAATGAATTGTGGAATGTTGTTAAAGAATCATGGAGTGGAATAACAGCTGAGAGGTGCCACAAGTTGGTTGACTCCATGCCACACAGATGTCAAGCAGTTTTAAAAAACTGTGGTCATACAACTAGATATTAGTTTAGTGATTCACAGGATTGCTAAATCCCAGAAAAAAAAAATGTTTGTACAAAATAGTTTTGAGTTTGTACAGTCAAAGGTAGACACTGCTATTTTTTTGAACACACCCCTTTCAACTAATTGCCCAATTGCACAGCCTTAAGAGCGTGCATATCATGAATGCTGGGTCTTGTTTGTTTTCTGACAATCTACTGAACCTACTGGTAACTTGTTTGCCACGTAGCAATAAAAAATATACTAAAAACCTTGATTATTCTGGTTAGTCACATTGTACTGCTATTATTTTGAACAATACTGTATGTGTGTAAATATAATGGTCATATTCAGCTGACCATTACAGAGTACTGAGTAAAAAAAAAAAAAAAAAAAATTATAGATTGTATCATGATGATGTAGTACAAATAGATATTATAACCCAGAGTTCATTATAAACAATAGGACTGATGATGATTGACAGGACAATATAATTAAGCAAACCTTTTCTCAGCATGACAGAGAGGAAAGGAAAAAGAGAGAGGAAGTTACACGGGGGAGGATGCTAGGAAACAAGCTCTTCATGATACAAGGAGTAATTTTGAATAATTAAGACAATTTTAATGTCTGCTACACAAACATGATTATAGCAGCTCTCCTGATCTGTTCCAGCAGGGTGTCAGATGGAACAGTTATGCGGGAGGCGCAGTGTCTGCTCTGAAGAAAGTTATCAACCAATGCAATCTCTCCTCTCTGTCCTCACAGGTGAGCGACACAACTTAAACCCCATTAGCAGTCTCTTAAAGATGTAGTTTATAACCTCTGCACCATATCACAACTTTAGATTAACCAACGGCATGACTATATATATCAAAATTACAAAAAAGAGAAAATGATAGAAAATGACACAAAATGAATCGTGGTTAATTCGGTTTAATATACAGTTTCTGTTAATAGAAATAGTTTTGTCATAGTTGCAGAAGAAATATTAGAAATACAGAAAATATTTTAGCCTATATGGAGGGATCATTGATTTTGAAGAAAATATTAATAATAATGAAGTTTGAAATACAGATTATACAATTATATATATATATATATATATATATATATATATATATATTATGATTATGATTTTGTTTTAATTATTATCATTATTTTTTACAAGAACATACCATTTCAGGTTTTACTAACAATTTCTGAGTGCAAATTGTTTCACCACCAAATTTTCAGTGTACAGCAGTGGCAAAGAAATCTGCACCATTAAAAATATCTTTGTGACACGTTTTTTTTTTTTTTTTTTTTGCATAATGATTAATTCTGTATCTCTTTTTTCTCTCTCTCTCTCAGACTAAACTGGCTCTACAGAAGCAATTGACAAAAAATTTGACCACCAGCTTCCTTACCTCCCCCATAACTCCACCCACCCTCTGCGCAGTCACAGCCAATCATCTCGGACTGCGACACCCGCCGGGCACTACTTTCATTCAGACGCCGATCCTCGGCCCTGCCCTCTTTAGGCCAGCGCCCGGACCTCTGAGAGCAACACACACTCCCATCATATTTTCCCCTTATTGATCACCTCGAAACCATGCAAGCACGCTCTCACAACAAGGGGCACATTCACGTGATTTAGTCTTATGATCAGTTCTCAGTACTGACGGTCTCTGTGCAAACTTTGTCTGTGCTCCTTCTCTCTCCAAACTGTATACACTTAAGTATATAAACACAAACACACACTCCCATAGTGTTCCCTGTCCTCCTCAAAAACTGTGACTCTGAAAGAGTCACTCTTGAACTATGCAGCAAAGGGAGAGAGAGTGTGTGAGAGGGAGAGAGAGAGCAAGACCATATATGGGAATATGGGCGGGGCCTCATTGATAACACCAGCCCACTATGCAGATGAACGCTTTAAGATAGGACAAGACTCATAAAGGAGTGAAAGAGCTATAAGAAGGATATTTAGTTTTGCTTTATGAGATATTTATCATTATACAGATATTAATCAGGTTTTTATTCTAGAATTTATTAGAGGAAAGATAATTTTAGAGACCTATTACTGCATTAGCTGTTTGTTTAGTGAGGAGATGCAAACATCCCTTTACTTGATCCTTTTATTTTTAAGTATTTTAAATTGTTATCAGTCTGTTTTCTTGTCGTTCCACGTGGATATATTGCCGTTGGTCTGTGTATTCGCACACATTTTGAGTAACCTCATCTGACCGGCTTTTGTTATAAACACAAAGCTCATTGGTCTGTCAGTTTACAGATGCCAAGGCTTTCTGTCATGGGTAATAACAGAATAACACAGAGTACTAGTCTAATATATGAACTTGACAGTTTGGTAGCAAGGCAACACACACACACACACTTGTCCCAATCAGTGTCGTAATTTTCTCAGTGTTGATGCATAGATTAGATGATTTGAGATTGCAGATGCACACACACACACACAACCTCAGATGAGATGATTACGGTTCAGTCACAGTTTGACGTGGCCTTTTATGTCTGCATATTTTGCTCTCAGTATTCCTTCTTTACGGCCTCACAAAGGTCAGTGTGCCTGTCAAAAATCTGTCCACATCCCATCTTTATTTAGATCTAAAACGTTACCATGTTATTTTCTTGTGTGTGTGTGTCATGAGTTCAGTACTCCTGATCTTATTCAGAATAACATTTTCGATTCTAGAAGCATCATTGATTTATTTACATAGAAGAGCCATTGCCAAAACATAATGGCGGTCACTGAAAATACATCAGTACTGTTACAATGAGGATGCAGGTGTAATTTCAAATTACACTTGAATAGCAACGTGTTAAATTTCAGATATATTAAACTCTCCTGCTACAAGTCTACACAAGTATTCCTGTCAGTCTGAACCAGGTCACGTTGCTTTGCCTCAGATGGTTTTGGATGGACTAAGACTGATTTTCTGTCTTCAGACATGTAGAATTAGACATTACTGTTGAGTCTGTTGTTTGATTGAAACCATTTTTCACCATTTTTTTTAAACGTGCCCTTGCATAAAGAGCTTTTTGTACATATTTTATGAATACAGCTTTTAAAAGTGAATCATTAACATTTATAATATATACAGTTAGAGTAAATATGTAGAATTTTATGAAATGTTTAATGTAGATTCTTTATCTGGTTATTGTTATTAATGTGATAATAAGAACGTGCTCTACTTGAAGTTATTACTTTTTGTCACCATTTCTGCAGAGACATGCATACTGAAATAAGGAGATAATCTAATGCGAAGTAGATAAGATTATGTAGTTTTTACGTCAAATTGTAAATCAAAGTGCTTGTAAGAAAGCAACGGAATATAAGAAATATTGCTAAAAACGGGCTGAGACTCGGACACCCAGACAAGGCCGCAGAGCCTGGAGTCACGGGTGAGGCTCAAGCCCACTCAGGGCTCCTGATTTTCAGAGAATGGTTTGCCCTTGAGGGAATGAAGCCTGGGGCCTTGAACAGAGCTTACTATCAACAGCCATATTGACACTTCAAGAGGCACAACATGGACAAATTCTGCATTTTTTTCTGTGGACACTTTAGAACAAGGACTTTGCTTGGACATGAATCAAATCTCTTATTTGTGTGTGTGTTTTGATAACTCCTAAATGTCAAACTGTTCTCCATAAGTTCCAAGAAAAGACTAGTGAATGAGAAATAACACTGGTCCATCAGTGGGATACCTTCATGCTTTCTTGAGGCACAAGAACACATAACCGCACCATTCCTAGTTGTCGTCCTCATGAGGTCCATAAAGCAGATATGGCTGTTTATGATACATATGACTGTGACGCTGGTCTCTGGTAGGTGGCTGATTTTACATGTTGTCCAAAAGTAACAGTTCCAAAATATCTTCAAGGTTGTTTGTTGGGATTTTATGTTTCTTTTTCAGTTCAGTGAAATTCAATCTTTAAGCAATAATGACGGAAACTGGAACATTTTTAAGAAAACAGAAGATTACTCTGTTTCTTTCTCTCTCTCTACCTTTTGTGTACATGTTTCTTCCCTGGTTCTCTTAATGTTGTGAGTGCTCTTAATAGTGTGCACACTGTTCCTATCACCAATCTGGAGGACAATGTTTTCTCCCTTTATTTTACACAACGATGGAATCTGTTTGTCCCAGGACATTCATGAAGATGTCCATGCCAGCAGTGACCAGATAGTGGATGGCATTTCTAATTTCTGCCATGTTGGTTTGAGCTAATTTGACTATTCGATTCACACTCCCTTTTACCTCCTGCTCTAGTTTGCCTGCCTTGTGCCAAAATATATACATAGATTTTTTTTCCAATAATCTAATAGACTGCACATACAACCTATGAGAGTGAAACTCTCTTATGATCAGAAAGCACAAAAAAATAAATCTGTTTTCCCATGAATCTTTAAAAATCATTAAGCCTCCTGTGAAAATGTATGTGTGCGTGTAAACTGAGAAATATGTGAATTGTGTCCAGTGTTTCTGGAACATGAAGATTTCAATAACGTTTAAAAAGGGACATGGCCAGTATGAAGTAATTTAAATAACAACAACATTTATGTTATTTGTTCTCTGTGCTAAATACATTTCTGTCTGTGACTGTTCTGAACTGTCTGCTGACACAAAGGAAAACGTATTTTCATAGGATTTTGTGTCTTGGTTTTCGGACTCATTTGCTCGTTCTCTGTACAGGGTATGTATGAATGCGTGAAAACGAAATAAAGCAGAGAGAGATAGAATTAAATCGATTAGTCTTCCACCCCAGTGCTCTGGCTGTTCTTTTGAGGGCTTCTGTGACTCGTGGTTATTGACCAGAGGATGACAGCTTGTCATGGCGTCTTGCTTTATAATGACAAACGTTTTGAATCTGCCCAGTTCACTGTAAACCCAGCACATCCAGCCAAAAAAATCTATCCACTGTTATTCACGATGATACACACAAGCGTTCTTTTTCATTCCAATCGTTCACCTCAAGAAGCGTGCGCCACCTTGTGTTTACAAACGAGAACGGCAAGAATATGAAAGGAGACGGACAGATTTTCACAGGTTTTACAAACTGGGTTTTTTTTTTTATATAATTTTTTATATTTTTAATAACGTTATTTTTAATAACGTTTTAATAACGTTTTTAATATTTTATTAACGTTATTTTAATTTTTATTTTACGTTATATACGTAATTTTTAATAGCGTTATAATAATAATACTAATTCTCAAATCGTTATAAAAAACACGTTATTTATTTTTATTTTTTTACTTTTTTTTCTGAATCATTTATTATAAATTTCTTCGACGTTATTTTAAATGTTCCTATTTGATTTAGAATGTTCAGGAAACGTTTAAAAGTTTGCAAATGTCCCCTCAACGTTTGCATAACCACGCAAAAGATAAGTAGGTCTAACGTTTCATAACTTAATAGAAATGTTAGCAAACGTTCTCCAGCTCACGGCCTGAAAGCATCCAACTTATGAAGTTCCCAGAGACCCTAATTGAGAGTGATATTTTTGAAACCATATGTTGGGTGATGTTTGCCATGTGTGTCGTGTTTTGTTTAACAGTGGGTAAAAAGTACATTTGCATAATGTGAAGCATTTGATCTGTGATCTGTAAACTGTAAATCTGTGAATTGATGCACGCTGATGCAAGCCTCATGAAATGAAGGGTAGCTTAAAGTAAGCATTAACTTTCAGACACACATTGTTCATTACACACAGACACACTCTCTCCTCCCCCTGGCAGAAGTGGAGAGCCCTCGATTATAAGGTCACTGCAGATCTAGCCATGAACGAAATGAAATATCTACTCCGTAAAATGATAGATAAAGGGCAAATAAAACCAATTCTCCCATTTCCTCCCCCTGAAGAGAGACTGCAGATATCTCAGACTCGGACTCATTCGTGTGGAAGACGGCTGCTGTGCTGTTTAAGCAGACGAGCTTTCAACTGTGTTTATGTGCATAAAGCAGATATTGTCTTTATTGAACATTAACATTATTTCTGACCATTGTATAAAGCTCTAAATTAGCTTTAGATTAGAAAAGTTTCTTGGGTAGTAAATCATAGCAGTCAAGCAGCTTTATTAAGATTTTAAAAAGCTGTTCATACAGTCTTTGCTTTCAGACAAAAATGCTTTGCAATGCTTTTAAACATGTCCAAATATATTTTAAAGCAATCTCAGCTATAAATAAGTAAAATCTTCACAAGTCATACGTTTTCCATGAAAAAAATAACAGAAATATATTGTATACATTCACAACTGAAAGCAAACATTATACAATATGAATGACTACTCACAAAATGCATTGTCATCAGGGTAAAGAGCAGGGGTGAAGTCTCACTCACAATCAAACATTGGAAACGTGGAAGGTTTCACTTATTTTGCTGTTCTTATGGAATAAATCAGTCAATTTCTAGGAATGTGTCTGGTGCAAAATATGAACATCTGAACATAAGTAAAACATCCATGCAGTCCATTTAAGACATTCTTCTGTCAAGTACATCTCATAGAAAAGAGTAGCCATCATGGCACAAACGTCATTAAATACATCAAATCATCCTATAGCTGATTTCACATAAGATGGAACAACTTGCAATGTAGAGGTATATATACATATATATATATTTCAGTGTAAAAGCAGTATTTTGTTTTGTCAGTCAGTTGGTTCAAGATAAGCATGTGATAAATAGATCACAGCAACACATGGATTCTATCCTGTATGTTTATAATATAAAACTTCATTAATGCAGTAACTTCATATAGTGTGCTAAACTTATAATGTCACTCCAAGTTCAAATGTTTTGAATGATCTCAAATTGAGCGTCTGTTAATGTCACTATTTAGAGATTTGCCTTCCATCTCCTATCTAACATATCTTCTCTTTCTGTTACTCTGTCAGCTCTTGTTGTCTCATCTTCTCCATCTCTAGCTGTCCTGGGAGCCGCTGCCCTTGTTCTTGTTGCGGCTGAGTGGGAAGGTGGATTTGCTCTGAGGCTGGGTCATTTTGCTGGCCAGATGGACAAAGGGCTCGATGAGCATCCGTCTGTCGGTCACAGTGACCTCCCACAGCCGGACCTTCTCCTGCCGTGCCCACTGCTGAGCCGCCTCGCTGTCCACCCTCCTCTGATCCTGCAGGTCCAACTTATTACCCACAACAACAATAGTCACCTGTGAGACAGAAAGAGAAATATGCTTTACTTTTTTTTTCATGATGTCCACTTATAATGTTAGTAGTTTTTTTTTTTTCATGTATTATATCAAAATATCAATTAAAACTTGATTCCTCATGATTTGACACTATATTTAACAAAATTTGGGGTGGGAAGATTCTTTTGTTTTGAAAGAACTGTTATGCTCACCAAGGCTATGATTATTTGATGAAAGAAAAATACAGTAAAAAATGTATATTATGAAATATGAGCAAAAACAACAGTAGAGCATTGTGCTATCAAGCGCAAGGTTGGGGGTTCGATTCCCCGGTAACACATGATAGGCAAAAATGTATAGCCTGAATTCACTGTAAGTCGCTTTGGTAAAAGCGTCTGCTAAATGCATAAATGTATTTTAATATATCTCACATTACATACATAAAATGTAATATATTCCTGTGATGCAAAGTATCATCACTCCAGTCTTCAGTGTCACATGATCCTTCAGAAATCATTCTGATATACTGATTTGCTGCTCAAGGAACATTTGTTCTGCTTTGTATTTTTGTACCCAGCTAACAAAAAAATTCAAATAACGTTTTGCTAATATTAAGGGAACATAATATTATATCATTTTGCTAACATGATGGAAATGTTATTTTTAAATTCTAGATGGTCTGAAACAAATAGCAACATAGAAAAACATATATAAGAGGACTTTTTATCCAGGAATGATGTATAAATAATGTATAGTGCTATCATTCTGTTAATATTACTAGAAGAACATTTGCTCACAGCTGTGAGAGAATCTTGTCAGAACAACTGGGTCAAAAGTGCCACACATTTTTCAGGATTCTTTAATAAAAACAATACTGTAAAGCTCACAATAACAGCATTAAATTGAAATCGAAAACTATTTCAACAATATAATTGTCTTTACTGTCTCTTTTGATCAATTGGTCCTTGATGAATAGAAGTATTGATTAAAGAATCTAATCATATGGAGCCCAATCTTTTGAACGGGTGCGTGCATCCTCATAACAAACACACAGACCTCTTTCTTATCGCGGCAGCGGTCGATCTCTTTCTTCAGGGCCTCCACGCGTTTGAAGGACTCTTTGCTGTCGATGCTGTAGACGAGCACGAAGCCGTCGGCGAAAGTGAAGTAGTGCCGCGGAAACTCGTGACCGTCGCGCAGACCGCGCGTGTCGTAAAAGCGCAGCTGCTCTCGGGTGCCGCGGTCCGTTTCCACAGAGCCGATGTAAATGTCCTCCAGTGTCTCCATGGTCTCTGAACCTGGCAGACGGGTCCTGTGTGAATTAACTCTTGAATTGTTTGTGTTTGAGACATGCCTGCGGTCACAACACTCACCTGCGACATGATTGGCGTACAGCAGTTGCTCCAGGACAGCAGTCTTCCCCACGGATCCCTGACCACACACCACCACCTTACAGCTCTTGCCCATGATCACCTACAAGCGCCCAGCTCAGTAAAGTATAGAAAAAAACTAGACAAGAAGTAGAAACCTGTCACAACAAGAGAACAACTGATGTGTTGTAATAATGTTTTATGCAACAGTCAAGCGCATAAACCTGCTGCGCCTTTACGTCATTAGATTACTCCATAATTGAATACTAAATTGTATTCACCTTTGATAAATATTAAAATACGTAAAAAAGATAACAAAAGCAAACGTTTAAGGAAAGACTTACCTCACCGTCCTCTCTTCCTGTTTATGTCAATTTCAGCCTTCGACGGAATTTGACACCAGTTCCGTTGAGCTGCAGGGCGCCCTCTTCTGTTCGGAGAACAGCAACACATGCCGAACATGCCGTTTCATATGTCTAATAAACCAATAAAAATTAACTAATAAACTAAATTAACTAAACTGAGGTGAAAACTTAAAAATTATGCGCGGAACAATAAATAGTAACAAAAAAAAAGAAGATCTAAGTTCATGAGAATATTTAAGGGCATTTAATAGAAAACTTCAAAGAAAACACACACAAGGAAAAAAAACAGGCCTATATAAGCAAAATATATAAACAAATTAATGAATAAAGTAAAAAATAATAAATACATAGGCCAATTAGCCTAACTACACTAAACTAATTAATTAAAAATTAAATACAAATAAGTAGGCTAAGTAAGAAGAAAGATTAAACATTATAAACAGTATCACTAAAATGTTTTATATTGTTTCGGGAATCTGATTTGTTATCAATAAGACTAGACACGTATCCTACATATAAGGTCATACTATTGGTTGCACCTTGTCAAGGAAAACGCTTCCATCAAATTTGAATAATAGTCAAACTTGAATTTGACTCCGTTTTTACTGAATCGACTGAATGAATGAATGAATGACTTATTTATTTAGCTGACCACTTGTCATCTTAAACAGGGTCACTTATTACATGAAATTAAATGAAAATAACATACTAGCACTAAATTAGGTATATATATATATATATATATATATATATATATATATATATATATATATATATATATATATATATAAATCAACAACGCAGTGCCTATCAATGTCATATTTGAAGAATATTAAACTGTAAAATATGTTAAGATGGCTGGTCCATCACAGGTTAATAGACCAATTTGTAAACATTTATGTTATTTTATTTTACTTTTCTTATGTTTATTTCTATCTTTTGATTATTTTAACCTAAAGTACCCCATGCCTGTATTTTTAAATCTTTAAAACCAATAAATAAATAGATAGTATACGATCCTATGCCACATTCAGAAAACACGGTCATTTGTCGCCACCTACTGGTCTAACGCAACGCCACACCTGCAAGTACAGAGCGAATCTTTTAAGTGAAATGATTCAAAAGACTCGAGTCACTGACGTGAATCGAAATCCCTTCCGTAATATATAAACACATTCTTTAAAATTTTCACATATTTATAATAGTTAGGCTAGATGTCCAGAGATATGTGTGCAGTTTCTATGGTTTGAAAACAATATAAGGAATGTAAAGGCCGGTTTTTAAAAAAAGCCGTTCATTTGAACCAACTAGACAAAATGCTTTGTATTAAGTTTTAGTACGCTTTTATTTCTGAAAATTGTTTCTGCACACACTATGCACACACTATGTTATAGTAGGTTCTCGTATCCGTTGACTTACTATGGGCATACGTACCGCGGAAGGCGGAGCTGAAGGCGGTATGAAAGGCGCACATGCCCCGCATCTTCCTCCGCCTCTGGACAGCAAAATGGCGACTGTTGACTTCGACTCGTCCGCGGATCCAGAGATGGACTTAACCAGCGACGAGGAGTTAGAGAGGTACCCATAAGAGCGACTACTTTAGTCTGATGCCGGGCGGTCTGTTCGTGAGGTTGCTGTGTTTCGGAGAAGACTTGATCGGGCTCACGGTTGTATAAAGACCCTGAGATCACGACTGCCGCATAACTTGAAAATCAAGGGGTGTCTCTGGCCTAGCGTGCCAGGCAGCTGCTTTTAGTGTTGGGGCGCCTTGTGATTAACTGTTATTCTTAGCATCTTTTAAGTGAGTTTTGTCCTTTTAAAGCGATGATCAAGTGTGCCACATATCGTGTTATTAGGACAGATGTGCAGTTCGCCGTGACACAGTTTTAGGGTGAGAATTTGGTTGAAGGCAGCGTGATATCATTGCTCTCAATACAATGCAGACGCACTTAAACCCGCACACATCCAGTGATTCATCGCATTGTTTTGTTAAATATTTGAAACCTTAATAGTCGTTGATTGATACTCTTAGTAGGTGACTACAATGGAAAAAAGTAAGAGAAAACGCACATGGGTATAGAGGAAATGACGTTCTGTCGCTGCGGGTCACTTATATTTGCAGGCCACTACTTTTGACACTTGCTTGGACATTTTGTCATTTTGGAGTACGAACAGTTATTTTAAATGCATCTCTGGACAGCTTCATAAAATACGGGCGTTCTGACATCGTTTAAACTCTTGGATGCCAAATTTAGGTCACGTTAAAAAAGATGACAACCTTTTTTTTATGTAGAAAGGACATGTAAAGAAAGTGGATGTTGAATGAGTCTGCCTGACATCTACTTCAATGACCGAATTTTAGTTTTCGATGTACTGTCCCTTTTAGTCCATATGACGTTTCGATTGTTTATTAGGTGTCATTAAAGTCAATACATGAATTTTGAACCCCTATATATATGTATGTATGTATGAATGAGGACTAGCAGCCAATAAGCCGTCTACTTCTGGAACTTTCTATTTGTCTGACGTTTCTGTGGGCGGACGGAAGCTTGACGTGAACTTGGAACGTTGAGTTGGAATGATCGGTTACCGAACTGTAACTGGACGCGCGAGAAGCGCAGTTAACCTCGAGTCTGACGTAACTTGCTTGCCCCATGTTAAGTGTGGTCAGAGTATTATCTGTTAAATTCGCACACTTCTCTCATTTTACAGTACAAACCTTATGTTCCTGGTGAACTTTAAGTACTTGACTTGAGATTTCTACTATAACTTTTTACTTCATAGTTGGCTGTTTTGGTTAATGGCTTAAACTATTAAACAGAATTAAGAAAAATGAATGGGAAAAACACTTCTGGATCAAAGGCTGTTGAAGGTGGGCAGCCAATAAAGCACTCTCTATAGGAAACGCGTCAAGACTAAATTGTGCATATGATCTAAAGTATTATCAGCTCTATTAATGATTCAAGTCATTATGTCATTTCTCTCAAAGCACCAGTCTGGTTTTGGTTTCCAGATTAACTGGAGGGTGTGAATGTGACGTCATGCTTTATGTCTTAATGAAGCTCTATTTGCATGACCACACAGGTGGCACAAAGACAAAGACCGATCACTACAGCTGCTCTCTGACAGAGGAGAGTGAAGTTGAACATTGGTGTGCGATTAAGTGGGCTCAGCTGTTGACTGGTGTGTAGAACCCTCTCGAGAATATTCCAGAGATAAAGTCGTCATTGACTGATATTTCAGCCGTGTGATATACAAGCAGGTTTTAATGAAGTAGATGCTGACATGCTTTGCAATTATGAAGGGTGTGTGTTAAGTATATTGTCTGTCTTATAGTCAGTGATTTGCAAATGCAAGTTGAACACAATGTCATTAGGCCCTTGGTCAGTTTGACCCGAAACCAGGGTGAAAATAAAGCAAGGGAATCACTCAAGATTCACAAGAACATCTCTTAAAGACAGAAAGAAAAGAATAAAATCTGTTTTCTAAATGCATGTGGATATTCTACTTCACTTAAAAAATAGAAACCAAATTCATAATCAAAAGCTGCATTCATCTTGTCAGCCCAGATTTTGTGTATTTATTATGTGCTCCCATCTCAGAATTCAAAGGGACGTGGACCATCTGTATTTTGTAATTTTTCCACTCAACTCTTAAAGTGGTCATATGATGCGTTTTTTTTTTCTCTCTCTTAATTTCTTTTCTCTTTGGAGTGTTACAAGCTATTGGTGTATAAAGAAGATCTTTGAAGTTTCAAAGACTAAAGTCTCAAATCCAAAGAGATATTTTTTATAAAAGTGAACCTTCTTCCACACACCTCTAAAATAGCTCGTTCTACCCACCTCTACATCACTATGTGGGAAGATTTACATAATGCCGCCCAAGAAAGGCGGCGTACCTTTTATTATCGTTGTTGCCTCTGTCGTGTCGTTTAGACGCTGTGTGTTTGTTTGTGAAAGCAAAACTACTTTGGCCTTCCATAAGAGGACTATGCCGCTTCGTCGTGCCTGGAGCTGATCCGTACTGATCGCAGAGGAAATGCATCAAGTTTGCACTGTGGATCGCTGGATTTGCTTTCACTGTGGACTAAGAGGAGTCCAGCCCGTGGTCGTCACATGTGGTTGCCGCAAGCTCCTTTGAAGAATCCACTAGCCGCACTGTCCTCAAGTTGGCCCAAGTCTGTGGCTCACTCTAGGGTCACTAGTCACGGCTCACTCTAGGTCTCTGGCCTTCGCTCACTCAAGCCAGACGCAGCTCACTCTATGTCTCTGGCCTTCACTCTCTCAAGACCCCGGTGTGTGACGCTGTTTCACTGATGAAGTGAAACTACTTTGTTTGGCCTTTCAAAAGAAGACACAACTAGAAATCGTGTTTATATCATGTTTATAATGGGGTTTAATGTTTAAGTCTCATCGCCCCAGACGGACAGGGGATCAAAATATGATAAGGGACATAACATGCTTGAGGTATTCAGACAATCACAACACACTGGATAGCTTGCCACCGCACACTTCACTTTTTTTTAGACTGATGAGCCAGTGTTGAGTACTCGAGACTTGGACTCGGTCTTGGACTCGGTCTCGAGACCGTATTTTAATGGTCTCGGTCTTGTCATGGACTCGTGTGCATTTTGACTCGGTATTGACTCGGACTCGAACATATTAGGAATCGGACTTATGCCCGAGTCCACTCGAGTCCCAATCCAAATATTTCATGATTATTACTGTATGTTAATGTTTATTTAAATTGATGTATGATTGACACATCCAATGACTGGTGATTTTCTTTTGACGTGAGACGTTAGGCCAGCGACACACTGGATGCGTGGCGCAAGCGCCTCAGCTGCGTGGCGTGTCTGTTTTGAATTCGGCTCCCATGTTAACAGGTTAGATCTTGCAGACTGCCTGCGTGAGACGCGCGGAAAATCCGTGCATGCTAGAAATAGAACCGACGCCTATTTTTCACGCGACACGCGTGCATGTTGGAAGCGTTTCCAGGCAAAATATACTAGGAAAATATGTTTATATGTCATTTTGTACACAAATACATATTAATTCATGACATTTTGATATTTGAAAGTCTATAGGTTGACATAAATTCAGATATAAATGTAATTTTAAAAATAAATTAATAATGGTCGATTTTCAAATATTGCACCTGTCAAACATACTCTATTTTGCCGTCAATACTGTTGACGGTGTCTTATCAGTAGGTGTGTAAAAAAATAAAAAAATAAATTTGATATTGTAATAAAAAAAATAAAGAGCCTGGTTTTTTTGGCGGCCTCCCTCTATGTCACCTACAGCCGCAGCAGCGCGCCAAGCGCCGCGTCAGGCACGCTTCTGGTGTGTAAAGACACAGAAAACGCGAAGCAGCCACCACGTTTCTGGCACGCAGTAGAGACGCCACGCAGCCAGTGTGTCACCGGCATTAAGTTACCCTCCTGCCTCCGTAACTAAAAAAACTTCGACTAGTGTGTATTTTACCCTGCATTAAAACACACCATCCAGGGAAATTAGCATTAGATTATCCGTTGCTGTTACAGAAAGTGATAAAATGGTAACTGTTGTCAGTCCCCGCTTCCTCTGCACCAGTAGAGTGTTTTTAGTCGGGGTGGATTGATCATGAGACCACATCGTGCTTGGTCGGGTAGCTGGATGGTCTCCTCACTTATTTTTTTGAAAAGTAATTATGCCCATCTGTAATCTTCACAACATCTAAAGTGCACATAATCCAAGACATTGTAAGGATATTAGCAGTCATTAGTTAAGCTTCAAGGTTAAAAGTTATGTAAAAGCTGTTACAATTGAACATTTACAGGTATAGTGGTACAGTAATGTTACTTGTACTAGAAAGGTTATATGGATGTGTATAGTGGTACAACGATGTTATGTGAAAATGAGCACTTAATATTGACAAGTAACACTTCATAATACTAATAAAATTACCTTTACACCACATACTATGTGGCCCTTTTAACCTTTATTGTTTCCACCAAACATTTGACATACTCTTGAAGATTTCTTTAGGTCTTGTCTCAGACCCAATCTCTCTGGTCTCGGTCTTGACTCGGACTCGACCCTTTCTGAACTCGGTCTTGACTCGGACTCGACCCTTTCTGAACTCGGTCTTGACTCGGACTCGACCCTTTCTGAACTCGGTCTTGACTCGGACTCGACCCTCTCTGGACTCGATCTGGACTCGGACTCGAATGAGCTGGTCTCGACTACAACACTGTGATGAGCTTTGTAAAAATTTATTTGTTTCAGAAGGCGGGGCATTGAGGAGAAGCGATGTACAGTGTGTGGAAAATGTGTTTTTTGAACCTTAAACTACATAAACCTATTTCATTACACCAATTACACAAAATAATGTTCTTTTAACCAACATCATATGACCCCATTAAAAACGTTGTTTTTTCAAAGATATTGAGCATTTTTGTATAATCAATGTCTGATGTGTTTAAATTTTATGTGGCACGAGAAAACGACGCAAAATCAGATCATAGTGGTCAGACAAAATGGATTTCACAGAACTGCGAGAGAAGGTGTTTCTCAATGTCAAGGAAGGATCTTCGGAAGCCAGTATTTCGAGGATGCTACATCATCGACATTCGTCGAAGGACTGTTCCAATATCCAGGATCCTCGGAATTTCAACCAAGGACTGAGTCCTTCGTTCGAAAAATATGCCATACGCAGGAAAGGATGCACATGTGTATCCTTCGCGCTCTCAAATCAACCACTATCCTATGCGTGCAGCTTTGCTATCTTGTGGTCTTAAATTAAAAAATGTCGAACGTTAGCAGAGTCAGAGCGTTAACTGTTTTTATTTTACGTTACCAAACATTTGTTATAACTGTAGTAAATAGAAGTAAAGTTTAACGTTTAAATGCCAGTACAAATTAATACCATATTCATATTGTAAATTATACAAATACAAATGGTTAACTGAACCGGACATGTCATTTTACAATTGTTAACTTGGTTGCGTCATCAGCATTTTTTTTAAAAATAACTACTTAAGTTGTCAAAAGTAATTTAACGATACTATTCACAGCGTTATTCAAACAGACCTTTTCACTGACGCAATTACGTGCACTTGCTAGCCTGTTCCATTTACGTGTTCTCCGAATGCTAAAGAGGACTCTCGCCTAGCCTCTGAAGGAAGTGACTTGGAAGGATCAGTCCTGCCAAGGAAGTATCCTTGACATTGAGAAACGCTTAGAGAAACTAGTGATTTGACTCTTTCTGATGTTGCAATGTGAACTCGAAGTTGCTTATAATTCATAAGTTTTGCATTCTTTTTGCTTTTTTGTTTTATAACTTTAGTAATGCTCATTGTTGTATAGAATAAAGCCAAAAAAATGTTTCCACAAAAAATACATTTGAAAAAAATCGTCTTGATGTTGTCATTAAAAAATGTTGATATAGAGGGCTTATATTGCCCTTGTTACCCACAGTTCCACTGTGCTCTGAATCCTCAGAGGAATAAAGTTAAGCAGCTCTACAGATGGCCTTCACTGTTGCAGAATGGTTTTCTTTAGCCCCACTCTTATGTTTTACTCTTCAATATAGATGGGTAAAGTTAAAGCTGGTAATGTGACAATCATTCACTAGTCAACTTTGAAAGTATACCCCATCCTGCGTTGTTTCCCAGAAAGCACTCCAACCCACATGATGACGGATTTAAAAAGATCTGTGTTTAGCAGCCTAATCCAGACACCTATAGTACAGAATGTAATGTATTTGCTGAATACACACACACACTTTCACTGAACTGGATGGGCTTCTCCCCTGTTAATATTGTTTTTTGGAGCATTTATTACACCAATGTTGGCAGGTATTCTAGTACTTGAGTCCTGACAATGCCCATTTTTCAGAGGTCTCACATATTCGAAATGTGATCTGCATATGCCAGCAGTGTTTTCTGATCTATATCGTCTGTTTTTGAGGACTTGTGCCATCTGCGTCTCAAAGCACAAAGAGGATGATGAGTTTTGGAGCCGTTTTCTAACAACTGTTCTGATCTTCTGTTACTGGAGTAATATTATCATTTTTGTTTCTGTGTTGAATCTGTAGGGAAGCTGAAGGTTTCAAAGAACAGGGAAATGCGTACTATGTCAAGAAGGACTACAATGAAGCATTCAACTTCTACACCAAGGCTATCGGTAAGAACCCTTAAAAGTTTCCTTGGCTGTCTATGTGGGTTATCTGTCTGCGTAGATTTCTGTAGGCATCTTTTGCATTTATGGGTCTGATGTGTTCCTACACACTTCTGAATCACATACTGACTCTCACAGATTCTCATTTTTCCACATGTTTTCCTTGAGGGCTGTAACATGATTACCAGAATAGATTTTGTCATAGCAACCGCTTGTTTTAGAAATGTTTTGGTGACCATTTCCATTCCGGGTGTAACAAAAATAACTTCCCCTTTGTTTACTGAAGTGTCTGTCTACATCTTTTGTTTGTGTCCTTTTAACAGACCTGTGCCCAAAAAATGCCAGTTATTATGGCAACCGTGCGGCCACATTGATGATGCTGAGTCGCTACCGAGAGGCACTGGAGGACTCCCAGCAGGCTGTGCGACTAGATGACACCTTTGTGAAGGTTAGCTGTAAAGGGTTGGTGGAGGTGGTAGTTGTTTGTTTTTGTTTTTTGATATTTCTCAAAAGGTTCCTGTTCGAGGCATTGCTTTTGTACAAGGAATCCCAAACTAGGGTTCACGAGGGAACTGCAGGGGGTTTGTGAGTTGATGCAAGCTAATAATGGATGTCATCTTTGGAATTTTTTAATAATTGTAAAACAATCAATACTAAAAATAATTAAATATTTTGTATTATTAAAACCCTATTTTATCCTATTTATGCAAATTCCGTTAAGTGATCAACATGATCAAAACTTGAAAAACCTGACAGAAGCCTTTTTTTTTCGTCTGATTGTTTTACACTTTTATTAGGAAGTTACTTTTATATTTTTAATATATGTTATATATGTTATGTTAATATGTTTTGTTGAAGGTTTATTTGTACTTTATTTGTTTCTCTGTTGTCATTGTATTATGTTTGACCCCCACATTAAAAACTACAGAGCTATGATCATAAAACTAAGCATTTAAATAACAGCTTACTAATTCATGTTATTGAGAAATATAGTGTAACAACTCATTAGGGGTGTGACAATACGGGTTTTTCTTATTTTTTTTTATTTTTTTTTTGAGTATTGATTTATTATGTGTGTGTGTGTGTGTGTGTGTGTGTGTGTGTGTGTATCACTTTAGTAATTAAATTCAAGTCTGGGCTCTGTTGTTAATTGTAACTTTTATAGTAATGTAAGTTAGAGCAGAATCTGAGGTAGATTTTTATCTCGAAGAATATTTTAATTATAATTGAATTTATTTATAGGGAGCAATTTGTTCAGTAAACTTCTGTTTAGTGTTAAATAAATATATAAAAAAAGGCAATTTTATGTTTAGTTTTTTCCCCTTGCTGTACCAAAACCATACTGAACAGTGACGTCAAAACGGAGGTACGTACCGAACCGTTGTTTTTGTACCCTACAACTGATATTTATATGCATTTTATGCAAGTAGTCTACTATAAGGTTAATATATAAAGATCTCATTGATTTACAAAAAATGAGCTAGAAATTTTGTTGAATAAATTAAGTATGAGCTCCATATTTTCACTGTCATTATGAGCAAAACAAGTTTGGCGTATCAAAAATTATACTGTAGTCAAAAGAAAAAAGTATTTTGTCCAGAGATTCAGTAAACCACTTATTTCATATGTCAGGCCTTACAGGGTTAACTTAAAATCTAAAGGGTATTTGAAGTAAATATTGTAGGTTGAAGTTTAGAATTCATGAACTGATAAAATGCATACTTTAAATGCAATTCACGTAGCTTTGGATAAAATAATCTGCTAAAGGTAGTCTCAATTCTTTTGAGTGTTTTAAACTGTACGTCACTAATCATTATCATTTTGTTCCACAGGGCCACATGCGTGAGGGCAAGTGCCACCTGCTGCTTGGTAATGCGATGGCTGCCAGCCGCTGCTTCCAGAAGGTTCAAGAGCTAGAACCAGAAAACAGCCAGGCACAGCAGGAGGTACATTGACTATAAATACCATACACGATTATGTCTCATTGCAGGCATCTACAATTGCCTCTGAACTTTTGGCATGTGTCATTGATAAGGCCTGACCTCCTGTGTCTCTTGCAGCTGAAGAGTGCGGAGTCCATTTTGGAATTTGAGCGACTGGCTGAGATCAGCTTTGAGAAGCGAGACTTCAGGATGGTGCGTGTCTTTGTATTACTCTTCTAGCTGCTGAGAGACTGATAAACCGATGAATATGAGTGTGTGTCTTTCTGTAGGTGGTGTTCTGTATGGATCGGGCATTACAGTCTGCATCTGGATGTCACAGGTTCAAGGTGTTGAAAGCAGAGTGTCTGGCTTTGCTGGGACGCTACCCAGAGGCCCAGTCGGTTGCCAGGTAACTGCATTAGTAATTTAGTAGTGGTTAACTGATAGGGGGTTAAATGGGGTTACAAATTAAATGTTGATACAAAATTATACAATGAAAGCAAGTGAAGGACAATTAATTTTTTGCATTATAAGCCAATTATAACAGTGTGCTTTTTAATTTTTATATAGAATTATAATTTTAAATAGATGTTTTTAAAGGTTTTTGCCATGAAAATACCACGCTACCCTTTTAAGACTGGCCCGTACAATGTATACTGTCCTTGCCAGCAGCATAGCAGCAAGAGTTGCAGAAGAAAAGAGGACTGGATTAAAATCAGGGCTGCCCCCGACTAAAGATTAATTACTCAAATACTAAACCATAACCAGCCATATTTTGGCTAGCTATAGCCAATAGGACTGTGACGGTCGCATATATCTCTGAAATCAGCCCAGTACTGTCTCATAGCCTGCATACTCATTATAATCAATGATGCTACATTGGATGCAACACAACATGACAAATTCAATAAACTGCAACCGTAAACTGCCTCATCCTGTTTATGAGGCACTGACACGGAGTTCAAATGTTTTGTGTAGACACTAGACAGATAAGACCTGTTATGATGTGGTGGTGTTGTGTCCAGTGAAGACATGATTCACTGTTCCGCTGCCAAGCAAGTGCCGCCTTGTTAACATCTTTAATTTATCTCATTTGTATTTGTAGGGCCCTATGATTTTTTTTTTTCCGGAATTCCGTTTTATTTCTTTCCAAAATCAGTTTTTCAGTTTTAATTTTTCTGGATTCCGTTTTTTTTCTGTTTGAATTTCTCAACTTATGAAATGTTTTTTTTCCCTCTGAAATGCTGTTTTTTATTTAAAATTTTCTGGTTATCAAATGAAGGCATAAAACCGTCATTTAATTTATCTTTTAATTTTTGAAAATTAAGCAAACTCTATTTTTTGGTAAAAAAAAAAGGGGGGGGGGGGTTTACTATTAAAAATAAAGTAGTAGTAGGCGGCGTAGGCTATGTACATTCTGCCAGTGGTGGACAGTAACGGAGTAGCTTTACTTCGTTACTGTACTTAAGTACATTTTTCAAGTATCTGTACTTTACTGGAGTACTTTTATTTTGAGTAACTTTTACTTCACTACATTCCAAAGTATAAAATCATACTTTTAACTTCACTACATTTCATAAAACATATCATTACTCCCTATAATATATCACGTGCTCCGACACGCAGAAGCGGTGTCTGATTCATCATGAACGAACTGAGTCTTTTCAAAATAAAGCTTTAAATCGGATCGCAAATCGCACCAAATGATTATATTATGAATTAGAATGGTCCGATTGCAGCCTACTGTCTATGGATTGCAGCGGTTCTGGAGTCGACCCCTCACTGATTCAAATGAACCATTTAGTGCGAGTCACCAGAAGTAAGAACCGGGAGATCTTGTGAGCGCGTGTGCGTCTGATGTTGCTAAAAGTAAGTTAGTAATGTCAAAATTTTGGATTAATTATTGTAACTGAAAATCATATTTAGTTCAAAACTGCCAGTTGTTTGGGAACTAAATCCGTTGTAAAGCGTGATCCATTTAAGCCCACTGAAATGCTCCAGTGCAGACGATGCAGTGCGTGCGTGCGTGCGTACGCCGGGGTGTTTTTAACAAACTTTAAAATACTTTGTTCTTACTGGTGAAAATCAGATGGTCATCTCTGTTTTCTCTCAGGTACATCACAGTGTAAGCTTCACAGTTAACATCTCTCTCATCAGCGTAGTCCATATCAACAACAAAAATATATCTTGACTCCATATAGTGGTTATTTTGGAAAAAATCCCAGGTATTTTGAGCAGTAGGATTATAAAAAATAGGCTATGTGCTAATATAAAATTAAATTAAGTAGCGTATATAAAATTGCAAACATCTATCTTTCCGTACTTTTTTTACTTAAGTACATAAATCAAGTACTTTTGTACTTTCACTTGAGTAAAAGTGAAAAAGGAATACTTTTACTCTTACTGGAGTAATATTTTATTATATGTATCTGTACTTTTACTCAAGTACTTGATTTGTGTACTTTGTCCACCACTACATTCTGCTGAACATTTCTGGCAAATACTTGTCTTTAAACCGGACTTTTATTTTGACAGATTGCTGTGAATACCTTTGTGTTCTGTGTATGTGATATGACGCTAGTTTTACTCGAATCAAACGATTCAATTGCTCATGAAGTGACTCTCAGTGCAGTTCTGGAGATGTTGTTCATATGTTTACGTCCTCATTTATTGAGATGAAAGACACTGAAATCACCGCAAGTGTCACGCATGCTTCTGTGTGTGTAATAAACGAGGGCGTGCTTCTGTGTGTGTAATAAATGTAGATGCGCTTCTGCACCATTCATTAACACAGACACTCATAACATGCATGATTCATATTTAAATAGACTTTTCTGGCTTAATATTTACAGATATTAGTCCATATCGTGATTTGATGTAAGTGCAATGATCTACTTTTGATTAATTCATTCAAAATTTGACAAATTCCTTGACATTCCGTGTTAAACTGTAAATTCCGTTTTTTATGACCGGATTCTGTGATTCCTCATGTTTTCTGCATCACGGAAATCATAGGGCCATATATTTGGCCAGTTTGGAGAAAGCCTCATCAAACCTGACCAGGCAGGCGTTTGCGATCACAGGAACTTGTACAAACGTGGATGGGTGACCTGAATAGAGATGGCTCCAGATTGGTGATGTAGTATTTGGTTTCCCATAGGGGTGCACGATTAATCGAACGTGATTATTCGCAATTGTCATGCACATTTAGTCAGTAAAGCCGGTTCTGTGATTAGCAGCAAATCTCCATCACCTGCTTTCAGGTGGCGCAGCATTTCCTACACAGAGCTGTAGTTCTCTAACAAGCTATGCAAAATCATGTTCATATAATCGCAGAAGATATAATGAAATCGCTCCCTATAATGACAGCCTTTTCCGTATCTTCTCAAGGGACCATGGTTCTGTGGAGTAAATGCTGCTCCATCTGATGGCACATGAAAATACCACATTTAATGTTTTACTCAAGTTACTTCATGATAGGGCTGTCACTTTGGTGAAAATCATTTTCGATTTTTAAGACATAAGTGTTCATTGAATAGATTGTAAAATCGATTTTCCATGTCTAAAAAAAAAAAAAAAGTTTCCTTTTTTCAACCTCAAATAACGGACGAATGCAAAGAGAGCGCTGGAAACACACAAGTCAGCAATATTTCTTATTTATTGGCATGAAGTTTCGTGCAGAACAGCAACCGGAGTGCAACATTTTTGAAAAAAATATATATGCAGAGAGGACGGCTGCCATAACAAAAGAAAAACATTACTGCAGACTTCAATCCGGCTGCATTTATGATTTAGGCAATTCAAAAATTTCCAAGATTATTTTAATTAATAATTCAACCCATTTCAAACAACTGTTAAAATTTTTTTAACTTTAAATGGACTTGAGAACAGGCCATGTGGACACTCGGGTACAGCTGCGCAAGGTGGGGGTATTACCGGTCAGCTTGCAATGGTCCTTTTCATAACTCAGAATCTCCTGTAACTAGATGCGCGAATGAGGCGAATTCACGTTTACCGTGCCGCGAGACCTCTAGACGCGCGTAAATGCATCTTCACATTGACTTACCATTGAACTCATTCACGCCAGACGCTATATTCGTGTTTGGTGTGAACGCAGAGAGGTCTCTTTCGATGTCCCTGTGTCTTGTAGGTGTGTAAAATTGCTGGTATTTTCTGTCTATCTTTCGCAATGCACACTGCACTTTCGGAATTCTTTTTCTTTTTCTGCTTGTTTGTGAGTTTTGTTACATCTATATTTTTTAATCGTTTAATTCTTTTAAATTTAATAGTGTGCATATTTGGTTAAAATCGATTTCCTATTTTCATTTTCGAAACTTTTTTTGTTTTGTCCGATCGATTGTGCAATCGATTTTCGAACTAAAAGTGACAGCCCTACTTCATGATGTCAGTCAAGTGTTTGAAATAAATCCTTCTGTGAGATGATGTGGCTTCATAAAACGGAATAATTAAGTCACACAATATTTCATTGTATTCTAAGCAGTGTTAAGCAGTCTATAAGCATTTCATTATAGATATACTTTATTATGATGAATCATAATAAGAACTCAGATAAACCATATATTCCTGTTGTCATGTTCATTAGTCAGGTTGAATCAATGGAAGCAGTTAAATCTTGTTTATTTAGCATGCTTCGATAGGCATTTCCTGGATTTCTTGTTTGAGGCATTTCGGATTTTCAGCGCGAGAGCCAACACAAAACTAATTTGCTGAATGCATAAACTGCATTTTCCTCTGCTCAAACCTGCCAATTTAAAGGAAACGGCGTGTATGGTGTTTGAGGTCTTTTGTCAATTACCATAGACTCAGTCGAAATAAAATAAAAATTGCAACTATTACTGTTATTACGCGGTTATTATAACTTCAAATTATGCTTCTTGTATAGTGTCATGTCACGTGCACTAGCAGCGGTGGCAACAGAGCTGTCATGGCAAACGCCAAAGCCCTAAAAGCCTATTCTGCATTCAAACACACTGCAAAAGTAATTCTCATGAAGGTGGTGGTGAGTATAGTACAGAGATATTGAAACTATTTATCAATAAACTAGTGTTTTCTGAATCTGTGTCGTGAAGATCCTGACTCGCCATCTCCACATTGGACGCACCTCTAAAGAGAGAGTTTTTGGTTTGAATTTAGTTTTGTAGTCATTTAAAGCTTTCTATAGATATTTATCATTTCTTTGAGGCAAGTATTCACTGAGTTTGGTACATTTTTGTGAAGTGCTTCTGTTCAAGGAGAAGCACATTCTTTTTATTTTATTTTACGAAAGCACAATATTAATGATATTGTGAGTGCACATAAATAAGAGACCCTTTGCAGTTGCAAATTATTAATTACTCTTATCTGTATAAGTAAAAATGGTGTATTAAGGTGTTTACAGTGTTGGTAAGAAAAAAGTGCAAGTGACTGCACTGATGCTGCCATGTCCTGCAAAGTGCGCTTTAGCCTTCTCTCTTAGCACAATTTTTATTTTAGTTTTTGGCAAGTTGTGTTGATTGACGTGATCAAATTCTTGTGTGCTGCTGGCAGCTTGGTCAACATTTAAAAAAGAAAAAAACTTGAAACCCTCCAAACATTTTTCTAAATTAACTTGATAAAGAAATCATGGGGGGAAAATGTATCGCTGCATTGGATCAAGAAGGATCATGTGACATTAAAGACTGAAGTGATAGCTGCTCAAAATTCAACTTTGCCATCACAGTTACACATTTTAAACTTGCACATTAAAATTTATAATTGGTTTACATTAATATTTTCCAATATTGCTTTTTATTGTATTTTCGTTCATGCAAATGCAGCCTTGGTCAGCATAAGAAGCTAGTTTTGTAAGGGTACACAAACATGACTGTTCGTACCTCGGTTTTGATGTCACGGTTCAGTTTCAGTACAGCAGGGGGTAAAAACTAAACATGAAATTGCTTGTTTAATATTAAACAGTGGTTTACTGAATAAATGTCTCTTTGAATGTAATTAGAAAAAATTCTTAGGGATTTTTTTTTTACCTCAGATTCTGCTCTAAAATATAGGGAGCGCTTTACTTTTTTTATAAGGTTACAATTAACAACAAGAGCCCAAACTTAAATTTAATATCTTCTTATAGAATAATTAACTTAAATTAAAAAAATGTGAGCAAACATGTAAATTGTACATAATGCAGTTTTTAAATTAAATTCTAAATTATAAAAATATATAAATATAATCGTAGTGGCTATCATAATTTTCACTTAACATTTATTCAAACATTAAGACCTCTCTAAAGGCGTGCGTAAACTGCGATTTTTGCTGTCGTACGAGCTCGCAGACAATTCTTATTTTTTTTCTCTCGGGAGAAACTCTCAGATGCTCGCATGGTCACGGCTTGTACCCTGTAAGAACAATTACAGGCCGATCCAAGAACTTTACGAGCACCTCATGATAATTTTCAAACCGGTAAAAAAAAAAAAAAAAACGGACACTGACCAATCAGAAGATGATAAAACCCACATATTGTGTGTATATATATTTATTAATAATGTTAGGTTATTATACAGCTTTATTTTTTATTTATTCCGAATTGTGCCAAATTTGCCTTTCAGCTGTATGAATGAATATACCGGTTGAATTTCCAGCAAAATGACTAGAAATTCAGAAATAGCCTTGTCACCTCGAGTTGTTTATGAAGAACAAAGTCCATGTTTTCTCTGCTTTTCAGCCATTCTTTTTGCCATGTCTTCGTTTATTTTTTTGGACATCACAAGCCATAGCTGCCACAAAGAAAAGTATTTTATCCTTAGAAAACATATTTTCATGAATGGTATGAAATGTAATGCTTACATCAGAGTTTGTAAAATCGTAGTAAATTCACACTCAATCGTGACCTGTGCGAAGGCTCACAAAGTTCTGACCTTCAGAATCGTACAGTGTATGGCCGCCTTAACGGGTAAATAAAATATGCGTATATAGTGTAATATTTTTTTTTTTTAAAGCTCATCATTGCACTATTTCTCTAGCGAATAATAAATTGTGGACACTTATGACTTCCTGAGGTAAATTAATTGCTACATGATGTTTTGTTTACAACCTGTTTTTTTTATGTGTTTCTGCGGTTGAAACACTAATTGAGCTGCTTGGCAAGCTGCTTGCTCAGGCAAACAGAAGTCTAAAACTTCAGGCTGCACATTTTGTTTTTATCGTCCATTGAAAAATCCGTATCAGTTGACCACTAATGTATATTTTCTATCTCGCTCTTGCTTTTTGCATCTTCAGTGACATATTGCGGATGGATTCTACCAACGGCGATGCCCTGTATGTTCGGGGATTATGTCTGTACTACGAGGACTGCATTGATAAGGCTGTGCAGTTTTTCGTTCAAGCGCTGCGCATGGCACCAGACCATGAAAAGGCCCGTCTGGCATGCAGAGTAAGTATAGTTCCTTGCATTATAAGTATTCAGATTAAAGGTATACTTGACCCAGAATTGAAAATTTGCAGAAATGTTACTCTGCCTCAGGCCATACAAGTGAATCCTCTGTAGTGAATGGGTGCCGTCAAAATGTGTTCAAACATCTGATTTAAAAACAAAAATCCCATTTATCCACACGGTTTCTGTTTATCAGTGAAGCAACATACTGTGTGTTTGTAAGAAACAAATCCATTTAATACATTTTAATTTTAAAACCGTTACTTTAGGCCAAAATGTAAGTCAATGATAATGCTTCTTCAAGTGGAAAGGTCCATCTCCTGTTGTCTTCTCTCATTATCAACCATAGACATCACTTCAGAACTGTGTTGGACTGTTTTTACTTGTAAATGGTGCTTTGTGTGAATACTTCACTTCTGATTCAGAGGACTTTATCACTGGAGAAAGCAATTTTATGGATGGCAGGCTTGTATTTTAGCCTAAAGCAACAGTTTAAGGTTAATAACGTTTTAATGATAGATTACAATCATACAGATTTTTGTTTGGCAAGCTTTTGATTTACTCGAATCGTGTGCATTACTTGTGGATTTTGTGATGTTTATCAGCTGTTTGAAGTTTTATTCTCACGGCACCCATTCACTGCGGAGGATCCATTGCCAAGCAAATGATGCTATGCTAAATTTCTTCAAATCTGTTCCAGTGAAGAAATAAACTCCCCTCCATCTTGGATGGGCTAAGGATGAGAACATTTTCAGCAAATTGAATTATTCTTTTAAGTTGTTTTAGTACGGTCTCTTTTAAATGTCTCATTGTTTCTCTGTTATAGAATGCTAAAGCCCTAAAGGCAAAGAAAGAGGAAGGAAACAAAGCATTTAAAGAGGGCAGCTTTGGAGAAGCATATGACCTCTACTCCGAGGCCCTGACCATCGACCCAAACAACATCAAAACTAATGCCAAGCTGTATTGTAACCGAGCCACAGTCGGATCCAAGGTCCGCGTTTGAGATACTCTTTGTTTTGGTGTTGTACTTTTGTAGACATCGTTTCAATGTATTATCAGCTATGGAGTGCCCCACAAGTCCAAACAGTAGACCCTTTACCCGCTCAGAAGCTGTGTCACCTCTCATTTTGGTCATTGTTTGGCACCAAAGCATGATGTTTCTCTGTTTCTTCAGTTAAACAAACTGGAGCAGGCCATTGAGGACTGCACGAAGGCTATTAAACTGGATGAGACCTATATTAAAGCTTATATGAGAAGAGCCCAATGGTAGGTTTTTGTTTCTACACACTTTAAACTTTTGAAACTTTTATTTGTTGTTTAACCTGTGCATTTTACGCTCTAGTTACATGGACACAGAGCAGTATGAAGAGGCTGTCAGAGACTATGAGAAAGTTTATCAAACAGAGAAGACTAAAGGTGTGTGAATGTGCATTTAAATGATTTAATTTCCCTTAAAGATGTGCCAAATCTCATTTGATTTGTGGTGTGTTTCAGAGCATAAGAACCTGTTGAAGAACGCACAGTTAGAGCTGAAGAAAAGCAAGAGGAAAGATTATTACAAGGTCCTTGGGGTGGATAAAAATGCCACTGAAGATGAAATCAAGAAGGCCTACCGTAAACGAGCCCTGATGCACCACCCGGGTATGTATTTCTTTGAAAGAATCACAATATTTTCTCTGTACACGGTCTACATTTGTGAATCACTCATGAACTGTAGGCAGTACTGGGATCACCAACATGTAAAAAATCTCAATTTTTTTTTTTTTTTTTCCTGATTCTCTAACAGTCTCTCTTATGTTTTCTCAGACCGACACAGCGGAGCAAGTGCTGAAGTGCAGAAAGAGGAAGAGAAGAAGTTTAAGGAGGTGGGAGAGGCCTTCACTGTGCTCTCTGACCCCAAGAAGAAGTCCCGCTATGACAGTGGCCATGACCTGGAGGATGATGACATGAATATGGGTCCGTTTCATTCATCTAAATGTTATGTGCTTCAGTTATTACTCGGTAGAGCACGTTTTATTAGATTTACATATAGTGTTAGGGCTGGGTGGTATTTCGAATTTGTGCGATATATCAGTATACTTTTAATGGGCAATGTGGTATGATGCAAGACCGCTTATCTCGATAGACAGTAGCTTGCTACAAGCGCGTCTGAATAATAGCAGAGGATCGAGTGAGCTGCTGCAGAGAAAGTGCATCATACAATTTGTCCTAAACCTGAGAAATGCTTTAAGGGTTTTTAAATAACTGGTAAGATTTAGTTAATATGAATAATTGACAAATATGAATAGGCTCTCCCTGTCAGATGCTCTGACAGACACGCGTGCTACTGACAGATCGACTATGTGCGCTGTTTAATGCGTTTGAGATGGGCTGTGTTCCTCAGTGCATAACTTGCATTGCACAGGTTTCACAGGTATTCTCCATCTGTAAATGTTAAGTCATGGAAGTGTTTCCATTTTAGGAGCGCATAGTGCCATATGTAGTGAGTTTTAAACTTACAAGTAAGTGTATTTAATGATAGCAGATAGCAGCTTTGGGTTGATCAAAAATAAAATGCAATTTATCTGTGCTCTTGTTTATTTACATTCATTTTTAGTTTTAATTAATTGAACTTTTGGCCTTAAAAAGCTTCATTTTTGTTTTTAGATAGTGTTAGAATGTAATGTATTTTTTTGCACGTAATGAATTGCATAGCCTACTTTCATAAAAAACAAAAATGTATTTATCCAAATAGAAAATGGAGAGAATACCAAGATATATACCGTATATATCACACATCAGCCACAAAATACAGTGATCTTATTTATTGCCCAGCCGTAAAGGCGACTAATGATTTTATGCTTTGTTTTTATTTGCTTTTTCAGACTTCGATGCCAATAACATCTTCAAAGCTTTCTTTGGTGGCCCTGGCGGGTTTAGTTTTGAAGCTAATTCATGTAAGGCAAACCTTGATTTACTTCTCATAATCATTTGTCAATTCTATGTTCAGACTGTACAATAAACCACTAAATTAACCGTACTGTTGTGAAGTTTGGGGTTAGTTCACCAAGGAAGCAGTTGTTTGATCAGGAATGCAGTAAAAACAGTTATATTGTGAAATGTTATTGCAATTTGAAGTTGGTCAAGGCTGTATTTTCAGCATCATTACTCCAGTCTTCAGTGTCACGTGATTCTTCAGAAATCATTCTAATATTCTGATTTAGTGCTCAAGAAACATTCATCAGTGTTGAAAAGTTGCACGGTTTAATATTTTTGTGGAAACAGTGATACTTTTTTCACGATTCTTTTGAACAATGTTTTAAAAGAACAGCATTTATTTAAAATAGAAGTCTTTTGTAACATTATAAATGTCCTTACTGTCACTTTTGATCAGTTTATACATTGTTGAATAAAAGCATTAATTTCTTATTGAACCCAAACTTTTAATTGGATGTTATAAAATGAATACAGTCTATAGCTTTTGTGATGTAGCTCATTTGTGATTCATAATATTCTGGTCAGTTCTTTTATTATTCACTTAACTTTTTTTCTGTCCTTTTTTTTGTTTTTGTCCTGCAGCATCTGGACCTGGAAATTTCTTCTTCCAGTTTGGCTAGGTTGGCAACTTTAAGCATGTATGCAGTAGTTTCACAACCTCTGAACCGGACTCCTCCCCTCCATCCCTGCTCTCTGATGTACTACACTCTGGTGTAACAGGCTTTCGGGCTCCACAGTTGGATCTGCGTCTGTGCCATTGACTTGTTTTACTGCATACACACAAAGACAACAACGGCAGGGGCATGACCATTCTGTACCAGAAAAACAACATGATGCATTGCACACGTCTCTTTTTGATCGGTGTCCTTTTGGCCCTTGTAATCCAGGTTTAGTTTTATTGTTCTGCAATGTGTTTTTGTTTTGTTTTTTTAATCCACACTATTGATTGTACCCTGAATGCATCATCATTTTTACATTTTTGGTTTACATTTTCGAAATCTTCAGCTACAATTTAAGTTGATGTTTGAGGGAACCTAAGACGGTGCCACATGCAAATGTTTCTCCCTGACACTTAATAGGAGTACTTAATACTTTACTCTAATGTCCCCAAGCCCATGAACCGCCCCTTTTCCAAGCATATTATGGATCGTAAAATGGTCCACATCGCCCAAAGCTTGTCAGAAAAACACTGGTTGGTACAGACATTCATTACTGCTAGTGTCCTATAGATTAAGCATGTACAGACTTCAAAATATAAATCACACAGATACTATATTTATGCAACATTGCAAACCATTTTAAAGACCTCAGCAAACTATTATGTGAATGCAGCACCTAATGCCAAATCTCACTGTAAGAATAACGCTGGTTCTTGATTTCAGGATGCGTGTGGATTGTTTGACTACTGCATACAGAGGTTCAGAGAGCGAGTACATTGACCTGTTGACCATGTTCCCTCTCTGTAAGATTCATTTGTCAATGTTGCCATTCAACCCCTTGCTGCATTGTACATTTTACTGGAATGTAAAGTGTTTCTTTGTGTTGATAGTTTGACTGTTTAATTTTTTTAACTACGAAATACACTCACATTTTTGATATGTATATTTATTGTAAATTCATTGGATGTGAGCTTTGGATGGATGATCTTTCAATACACTAGGATCTACACTCTTATAAGTTAAACCCAGGGAGAGACCATATGTTGGCCAGCACGTTTATTAACTTCTGAATTAAAGAGCCTCCGGAGGGAGCTATGTCAGAGGAGCTGATTGATCTGGTTATTTGTAGATTTGATGCCATTGATTCCACAGTGTGTGTAAGCTGGATCTATGTAAACTGCAGGCATGATCAGTGAGCCATGTTTGGTGATCTCTACCGTTTTAACTAAATGTTCCATTGGGTCGCCGAAGATTCGTTGTGTTCCAGCATTCTCCTGCGGTCTTTGATCGGACCATGTGCTGTTAGGAAATGTGCGATTTAAGCGTTTGTCCGGTATCTGTTAATGTTGCTCATCTTGAAAGATCTTCAGTGTATTCAAAAGACAATGTCCATGCTGACTTTGCTTGCTCCTCTGGAACAGTCTTGACTGTGGACCGTTTTTCAAAAGCCATGTAAATAAAGTTAGCCTCTTTCTGTTTTCCCCTTCACCGAATTCTTAAATTTTGTCTCCTCTTTTTTTTCTTAGATTAGATTGCATCACCTGGCGTTCTCACATTCTTACTCTATTTATATATACGTATGTTAAAAAACAGAAAATACTGCAGAAAATTATTATTTTAGAATATATTTTATATTTTGGAAATTTATAATGTTACACCTAAGTGTTAAAGATATAATGACGTAGTGTGTACTGGGATGTCAATCAAAGGTCCTCTCACAGTTCATTGGTCACTCCGGATTTTGTTGGTTGCGTTGCTAGGATACATAATTACAGAGGACGACACCGACCAGGAACGTCTTTTCTTGATGTGTGAAAGGTTTTGATATAATTTTGTATAAATACGAATAAAATGTCCGATAACGAGGAAGTTCAAGGTCCGAAGAGTACCTTTAGCACCTATGTAGCTGAAGGAGACCAGCTGTTTCAGAAGGGAGAGTACGTGAAAGCTATTGAGAGCTTTTCCACGGTAAGCTAATAAACATGACTGGGGTTTATTCGAAATACATTTTTCTTTTCTCACTTGAAGGCGAAGATAAACGGCTCTTTGTGTAACACTTTATAAGCGTCTTCTCTGTTGTTCCCCAGGCTCTTAGTTTACAGCCGGGTGATAAGAACTGTCTGGTCTCCAGATCCAGGTGTTATTTGAAACTAGGGGACGCAGAGAGCGCGCTGAAAGATGCTGAGACCTCACTTCAGGACAACAAATGCTTCTTCAAGGTGTGTTCATCTGCTGCTCATTTGTGTTTGATCTTCTCGTTTGGTACAGAAGGCCTCGGCAGGTACAGCTTAGAGTTTGTATGTTTGTGTGTAATAAGATACTTATCCTGAAGGTGGCGCACTTACATTTACATTTACACATTTAGCAGACGCTTTAATCCAAAGCGATTTACAGTGCATTTAGACTATAATTTTTATAATTTAGACTATAATTTTTTTTAAAAAACCAGTCTATATTTTTTTTAAACAGTATGTGTTCACTGGGAATTCTAACGCAACGCTCTATCAGTGAGCCACAAGAACAAAATCTGAAACTAATCCGATGATGATTCTGGCAAAATACTGGCATTAATTTGCTCCAAAAAATGTATGTGGACACTTGTAGCACACTTAAAAACTGATAAATATTACTGCATTAGGTAACTAAATATTAAACCACGTGACAGTTATGTCACAAACACACGTTCTGATACAACTTAAATAATGTGACTGATTTCGAATAAAAAAACAAATTAAATGTTCTGTTTAAAAGTAAGACTAAGTTGTATGGGCACGTCAAACTAGTGAAACGTGAGAGACCATCCACTAAAATCACCCAAGTAGTGGCAAACTGGCCAAGAAAAGCGTTGAGGGTTAATTTTAGAGAAAGTAATCTTTAGATGACATAGCTTGGTATTTTGTTGTGTAATACATGTAATGCAATGAAATTCATACATTTTTAAGTGTTGCTTAAGTATCTAAATTATTTTTGGAGCTACTTGATATATAAACCCTCTAAATTATTAATGATGTCCACTCCCATCTGTAAAAGCACAGCTGAATTTATATATATATATATATATATATATATATATATATATATATATATATATATATATATATATATATATATATACATATACATATATTCACTACTGTTCAAAGGTTTAGGATCAGAACCAATTTTTTTTTTTTTTTTTTTTTTTTTTAGTTTCTTATGCTCATCAAGGCTGCATTTATTTTATCAAAAATACAGGGAAACAATTTAATACTGTAAAATATTCTTACAATGTAAAATATTGTTTTTCTATTTTAATATACATTAAAATTGAATTTATTCCTGTTATGAAAAAAGCTGTATTTTCAGCATCATTACTCCAGTCTTCAGAGTCAAATGATCCTTCAGAAATCATTCTAATATGATGATTTATTATCAGTGCTGAAAACTGTTGTGCTGCTTAATATTCCTTTGAAACCTGGGTTCTTCGATTAATAAAAAGTTAAAAAGAAGAGCATTTATTTTCAATAGAAATCTTTTTTTAACAGTATACACTACTGTTCAAAAGTTTATGGTCAGAAAATTTCTATTCCTTCTTTCTTTTCTTTTTTTAAAGAAATTCAAACTTTTATTCAGCCAGGATGTGTTAAATTGATAAGACATGATAGCAAAGATTTATATTGTTAGAAAAGATTTATATTTTGAATAAATGCTGTTCTTTTGAACATTTTATTCATCAAAAAGTCCTGAAAAAAGTATTGCAATTTCCAAAAGAATATTTGGCAGCATATTAGAATGATTTCTGAAGGGTCATGTGACACATACTTGAGTAATGGCTGATGGAAATTCAGCATTGCATTAAATAAATACATTCTATAAAAGGATATTAAAATAGAAACCATTATTTTATATAGTACTTATATTTTGCAAGATTACAGTTTTTTTCTGTATTTTTGATCAAATAAATGCAGCCTTCATGTGTATAAGTGGCTTCTTTAAAAAACATTACAAGTCTTACTGATGAAAACTTTTGAACGGTAGTGTGTTTATATATATATCTGTGTGTGTGTGTGTGTTTAACAACACGGTTGTTTTCAACATTGATAATAAAAAAATAAATGTTTCTTGAGCAGCAAATCATCATCAGAATAATTTCAGAAGGATCATGTGACACTGAAGACTGGAGTAATGATGCTGAAAATTCAGCTTTTTCATCACAGGAATAAAATACATGTTAAGATATATTATAATGGAAAACAGTTATTTTAAACTGTTACTGTAGTTATACTTGATTAAATATATGCTGCATTGGTGAACACAAGCTACATCTTTATATGCATGGATTCACAATTACACATCACATTAAATTAAATCTTTTTAGCTGTCTTTTACCACACAGCATATGGTGTCATGTAGGAATCATGAAAGAACAATGACAAATCAGAAGCCTGTTTGGTGCCATGATTGTATGTTCCTCTAGGCGTCCATTCCCTTTAGTTACTGTAAACTGCTTTGTATAAAAAGCTTCTTCTAGCAGATAATCTATGATTCTCCTTTCGGTCTCCATCATGTGTCCTGCAGGGTCTGTATCAGAAAGCGGAAGCCCTCTACACTATGGGCGATTTTGAGTTTGCATTGGTCTACTACCACCGAGGCAATAAGCTGCGTCCAGAGCTGCAGGAGTTCAGGCTGGGAATCCAGAAAGCTCAAGAGGCAATCGACAACTCAGTGGGCAGTAAGTCCTCAGACACAACATGATGATTTGGTTGCCAAACAAACATATCTCAGTTACTTCATCAAAGATTTCAAAACCCACATCTCTCACCTCAACCCAAAAGGTCCTTCCTCTGTGAAGCTGGAAAATAAAGGAGACTTGTCTTTTTTCCACAAGACTAATGGGGTAAGTTGGCTATTTTATCTTTTCTGTCTCTTGCTCCCTCTCTCATTATACCAGCTGCCCCCATCATTTGCCCTGCCATTGTTAATGCTTTACGGTTACGTTCATTTCAGTAGTTAGTAATACATATTTGTTTGTTTGATACAATCCCAAAGGTTCGTCCCAAGCATTTGAATCCTTCTCATAAGCGGGAATCCAAAAAGCATGGCCGGAAGATAGACAAAAGTGAAAAAACAGCCAAGGAACTTCTGGGAGAGCTATACAGTGACAGAGAATACTTAGAGAAACTTCTACAAGATGAGGGTGTGTCTTCCAGGGTTTTTTTGTAGATCTTTTAAAATGTCAGTTTGCATCTGGGAAAGTGCATGTTCTATATAAAGTATCACAATCTGCTCCATACAGATCTTATAAAAGGTAAGATAAGAACCGGAGAGCGTGTACAAGATCTGATCGTAGGCTGTATCTCATATCTGGACACGCGGACTGCATTCTGGCAGCAGCAGAAGCCCATCTACGCTCGTCAGCGAGACAGAAAACTCATGCAACAGCAGTGGAACCGGGCTCTTCATAAGCCTCCCTCAGACCCCACTCGATACGTCCTCAACAGTCTGGAGGAGATTGACACAGGTGAACCTCTGCAGAGTTTGGGTTCAGTCAAAGTTCGCTGTTTAGGCTCCTAGCAGGAAAAAAAACATGCACTATTGTTCAAAAGTTCTGAGGCTAGAATTTTTTTATTCATTTATGTATTTGAAAGAAGTATCTTATGTTCACCAAGGCTGCATGTATTTGGTCAAAAACTTTTGGATTGGCAAGCACTACTCTATATAATTTTCAGAAAATGTTTTGTATGTTATAGGAATTTTTGAGTATTGTTTCTTTAATTAACAGCCTTGAGTGCAGGCAATACAGAAAGCAGCCTGAAGAAGGCTCGTGAACTCATGAAGGTGGTGAAGGAATGGTCTGAGGAGGTGCTGCCCAATAAGACAGAAGTGCTTGGGAACCTGCACAGCTGCATTGGTAGGCATAAACTTAAATATATAATATCAATAGCACAAAAACCAAAGATATGAAACTTTATATTAAAACATTCTCTTATATTCTATGTAGGCAATGCACTGATGGATCTTGGAAATATGGACAAGGCTCTACATCATCATCAGAAGGATCTGGAGCTGGCCAACAAAGGGTATGTGACCATGAGAGTAGGAAAGCTACCTTTCTGCATTTCTTGGTTGGTTAATAAACTACAATTCATCTGTTGTGTTTGGTCTGTGCTTCGTTTCATAGCGACCTGTTGGACAGTAAATCTAGGGCTCTGGACAACATTGGCCGTGTGTACGCACGGATTGGCAAGTTTCAACAAGCTATAGAAGTGTAAGTGCATTTGCTTTTAATTAATGTTGACCTTGGTATTGATGTACACAGAAAAATCTATTGTAATAGTCATTTAATTTAGTTCTCTGTGTGTTTGTGTAGCTGGGAGGAGAAGCTGCCTCTAGCTTATGGCGGGTTAGAAAAAGCCTGGTTGTTCCACGAGATTGGCCGCTGTTACCTGGAGCTGAAACGCTACAGGGAAGCACGAGACTACGGCTCCCGCTCGCTCATGGCTGCAGATGACATCAGCGATGAAAAATGGCAGCTCAATGCCAGTGTGCTCATGGCGCAGGCAGAATGTAAGTAAAAAAACTACATCGCTCAGAATCCCAGGAAGTGATGAATAATCAAATCAATAATCAAATTTCCCTCATCATTCGTTATCAGATGTAGTCGTTAGTTAACAATGTTCACAGTGCATTTCCCTGGAATTAATTGCACACCTTAAAACGTTCATCATCACATCAGAGTCAAGCATTCAATGTCCTGTAGTATAAGTATATTTAATCCATGCCATGCTGCACCATTAAATCATTTGGCATCCTCTTTCTCTCTGACACAGTGAAGCTGGGTAACTACAAGGCCTGTGTGTCACACTTTGAGAGGGCACTGGACCAGGCAAAACTGCTGCAGGATGACTCTGCCAGCGAAGCCATCCAGAAGGTCAACACAGACATTCCTATCCTGCTCTCTCACTCTCTTCCTCATCCCTCTCACTATCCCTCTCGCCTGTGGCCTCTACTATAGTCCCATTCAAACTACACTAATGTGAATTAGATTCAAAATCACCCAGGATGCGCAGTTTGATTTATATCACAGATGACCAATATGGCAATCATTGATTGTTTGACTTAAGGTGCTGTGCGGTCATATGTACCATTGCTCTGCAAATATTTATCCAGTCATTTCAGTAGGAATTTCGCATAAGGATGCTTTTCACTATACACACCGTTTAAAAGCAACTTTACAGAAAATCATGGTGTTACTATTTAAAAGACCTTAATATCCTCATGTCATATAGTTACATTTTGCGGATTAAAGCTGTGCAGAAATATAGTTTACAGTTTGATCACTGATCACCCCCTCTTAAAAATGACACGTAAACTCAATCAGGTGTAGCTAATCACTTTCTCAATGGCACACAAAGCCATTTGACTTTCAGCTGTGTTCAGTTTGATAAGCTCAGCAAGAAAAGAGCTTTCCTGGAGTATTTTAGTCCTTGTTTCTGCAACTGAAGCAAACAATTATCTAACGATGGCAAGACACCATCAAAAGATCTCCAGGATACAGTTGTGGAGATGGATACAAAAAATATCAAAGGCTTTATCAATGATCTCAGTGAAGTCTATTATTAAGAAGCGGAAGATATTTGGTACAACACAGACCCTCTCTGGATCAGGACCTGACTCCAAACTGGATGAAAGAGGCAGGAGGAAACTGTTCAGAGAGGCGACCAAGAGACCTACAGCAACACTGACGAGTGGTCATTGTATGCATGTGACAACAATATCACAAATTCTGCACAAATGTTGCTTGTATGGGATGATTTCAAGAAAAAAGCCACTCCTCAAGAAAGGCCACATGTAGTCACGACTGAACTTAACTTAAAAGCCAAAATGCCCCTTGAAGATTCTGAGGCAGATGAGACTAAAATGTAATTATTTGGCCTCAACACCAAACGAAATGTCTGGCAGAAATCCAATACAGCTATAAGTTATAACTTGCACTGAGTAAATGCAAAAAAAACCATGTTCATCTTCATTTCAGGCAGCAAAGCTACAAAATGTGATTATTTTAAAGGAGGATGATTCTTTTCTTTTCGCACTGTATGCAAATTTCTTTTATCAAGCGCTGTATGACAACATAACATTTTGCGAAATTAAAACAAGCAGTTTGTCACACACATTTCCTTCAAAATACTGAACACAAAACAACATGTGATAAAACATTCTTCTCTTCCATGTTAATCCAAGTTTCTTTCATAACTAACCACATCAGGCAACACTATATTTAGCATTTTTGCTTCTTTTTATTTTTGCGTCATCACACCTGGTGGTTCTGTCAACAGTAAAAACTCAGTGGACAAAAATCCTGCTCCTTGTGCATATTAAACATTAAATGTACAGACTGATTGTGGAAGCTAAGAAACATCTGATATTATATAACAAAACTTCCATAAGGAGAGCAGTTAGTTAGAACATGGTTTTAAAATAAATAAATACTATTTGTGTCATAATACAAACAGATAATTGTAATATTTACATGCATTCATTGATCAATTTTCATTTTCTTGTATGTTATCTGATTCTTGACTACCCCATTCCTCTGTTATCAAATTTTTGCATGTTACTCTTACTGTACATTATTTGATTCACTTTAATCAGTTTCTCGTCCTGCAGGCTCTTTGTGAAGCAAGATACAGAGTGACTCAGTAAGATGGCCCCTCTCAAAAAAATGGCTGCAATCGACTCCATCTTCCTCCAAGACAAGTCAGAACTAATGCATCCTTACTAGTGGAATAAAGTTTGCCTGAGGAACTTTGTGTTGGATTGCAGTCAGTGTCATTGGTGAAGGATTACGTTATGACGGCCTTTTCTGTGCTTGTTTCCATGGATAAAAAAAAAGATATTTTGCATAGTTTTACATAAAAAAACTCAAGTTTCAGAGGTATAATAAATCATGTTTTATATTTGGGATGCAGTGTCCGAGCGATGTTGCCCAGATACTGTTAATGTTTTGCAAAAGACACAGTATTGCTTTGACCTTCTGTTTTTTAATTCATAATCCAACCATAAAGATTTGAATTGAAAATCATCAAAATGAGTTTAGCTTTAACCTCCAGTTTTACACTCCACTTTATTAATTGATATTGACCTTCATTATGTGCTCAACAAAATCTAACAGAACTGACAGAATGCTTAACTACGCATTACTGCCAGTTTGTGTGTGAGAATGTTTGTGTGGGTTATATCTGTTAATTATGCGAACACACCACAAACACTTGTGAGGAAGCAGCCACCGCCAACCTGCGTTTGTTCTGAACTTCACTGTGAGAAGCTGAAGCAGCGATTCTTAACTGCAAAACCTGTCAGTCGGTGCAATGTCAGAACACATAACCACTCAGAAACCCTGCATACTTTTCACACGTCTCTCACGGATATCAACAAGACACAGCATGAACACTGCAGCTCAGGGATGTACACAGACATTTTGAGGGGCAGGGGCTCAAGTGGAAAAAGGGCACTTCTCATATATATATTTATTTTTTCTTAACAAAATGCCAAATATATTGACACACCTCTGACTTACTTACTAATTTATTTGAATTACCTCCCACTCACCCAATTCTTTAGCATTCACTAATTGTATAACAAGAACATGCAACAACAAAGGAAACTAAGCTAGTGTGCATGTTTTCTTTGCTACTACTTTCAAAGATATAATTAGAATACATCACTGCACAAAGGAGAGGGACATATTTAATCATATTTAATTAAACATACTAAAAATTTGATAATACATTTTTTTTTGTTCTTTTGGTGTTATTGTAATATATAACACTTCAAAATCACACTAAACTGAAATAGGCAGTTGGTGCTAATTACTTTTTATTTTTATTTTACAGAGAAAACACTGCAAAAGTAATTAAAACACACTAAAAATTATATTTTACTTATAAAAATAAAATAGTTTAAGGCATGACACTTCATGTACTGTTCAATTTTGAGATTTTGGTCTATTTTGCTTTCATGTCGTCTTTTGCTCTAATGGAAAGGAAGATTAATAATAAACATTAAGGTGTTTGTTTTAAGCCTACTATCCTACTATCTGTTTGCTTGTGTAGACTTCTTCTAAATTATCCAAAAAACAGCTGTCTGCATATTTAAACATAGCATTTCAAGGGAAAAGACTTGATGTAAGTCATTAACTGATAACTGGGGAAGTTCTGTGGTGATATGCTGTAGTTATTTTGTTTATTTTATTAATCTGCAATGCCTTGTATCAAATGTATGCAAATTAGCACATTTTAATTACTTAATGCCTGATTTGCATATCAATTTGGCGATTTCTGATGACGTTATTAATCTTACTGAATTCAGCTGTAGTTTCTCCATTAAAGGGTTAGTTTAGCCAAAAATGAAAATGATGTCATTAATGACTCACCCTCATGTCGTTCCAAACCAGTAAGACCTCCATTCATCTTCAGAACACAGTTTAAGATATTTTAGATTTAGTCTGAGTGCTCTCAGTCGCTCCATTGAAACTGTGTGTACGGTATACTTTCCATCTCCAGAAAGGAAATAAAAACATCATCAAAGTAGTCCATGTGACATCAGAGGGTCAGTTAGAATTTGTTGAAGCATCGAAAATACATTTTGGTCCAAAAATAATAAAAATTACTACTTTATTCACCATTGTCTTCTCTTCCGGGTCTGTTGTGAGTGTGTTCACGACGCTACTGACGTGTTTTCTGGCGCGCCAAATAACAAAGATAACACATCAGCAGTTATCACATGGACTACTTTGACTACATTTTTATTACCTTTCTAGACATGGACAGTATACCGTACACACAGTTTCAATGGAGGGACTGAGAGCTCTCAAACTAAATCTAAAATATCTTAAACTGTGTTCCAAAGATTTGAAATGACATGAGGGTGAGTCATTAATGACATCATTTTCGTTAGACTGTATGCCCATGATATATTGCCTTAGCTAAACATTAGCTAACTTATTACAAGGTAGCTCATGAGTCATGGATGTTACAAGACAAATTAACTATATTTGTCTTTTAAATAATTAGCTGTAAATTCGTAGCTTAGTCTGGCCTAGTCACACTTGCCTTCACACAACACAAACACAACTGGAAGAAGAGTATTTTGTATTAGAGCCCTGCTAGGGACTGCTGAGTTTCTGACCATTATCGCCCGCTCCTGTTCCGCTCCTGGGATTTTCATGCTCAGTGTAAAGGAAGATCAGATATGTGTCAGTGAGCTCAGGATCTGTTGAGCAGCAAATCCTTTAGCATGACCCGGCCATCTCTCCTCTCAACCCACGATCAGTCAAATCTGACTCCTGCAAGGTCGTGTTGGATGCAGAGTTATCAAGGCCATGTTTTTTTTTTTTTTTTTTTTGGCTACATTTAAACTGTTGCCATGGGTTGATTTCTTCCGTGGATTAAGGGTTGCATTTGCCTGAAATGCTTGTATTAAAACATTTTGTATTCTGCCTATGATAAAACCCTGCTGTTAAGTTTTGTGAAGGAGGGCCACTGGTAGGAAACTTTTTAGCTGTGTTTATGTTCAATAACAGTCACTGTAAAATATGTATTTTAGGTATAAGACAGAGGAAACCAGGACAACTATAGCCCCAGATACAGATCCCCTGTAAAGACCTTGTCTCAGACGACCACCAGGACAAGACCACATGAAACAGATGATTCTTCGCACAATCTGACTTTGTTGCAGCCTGGAATTGAACTACTGGTTTCGTCTGGTCAGAGGAGAACTGGCCCCCTACTGAGCCTGGTTTCTCCCAAGGTTTTTTTCTCCATTCTGTCACCGATGGAGTTTTGGTTCCTTGCCGCTGTCGCCTCTGGCTTGCTTAGTTGGGGTCACTTCATTTACAGCAATATCGTTGACCTGATTGCAAATAAATGCACAGACACTATTAAACTGACCTGAGATGACATCACTGAGCTCAATGATGAACTGCCTTTAACTATCATTTTGCATTATTGACACACTGTTTTCATAATGAATGTTGTTCAGTTGCTTTGACAAAATCCTTTTTGTTTAAAGCGCTATATAAATAAAGGTGACTTGACTATGGAAATGACATATTTTGAGGGTTGATATTTGGGATATGGTCATTACACTGCTTAGGGGCCACTACCAACCAACCACACCCCAGCCCACCTTTACCCACTGGCCTCTTTTTGGAAAACTAAATATGGTCACCCTACATTGCTGAGTCTGCTTGTGCAAGGCTTGAAAAAACTTATCAATTTGTTTGCCACTGTGTCTTCTCAAAAGACATTTTTATGCAGTAGGCCTAGATACAAATCAAATGCAGAGGTCTGAATTCCTTTAATGGCCTACTGAATATCTGTTTTCAGTCAGTGACAGTGCACAGTATAAAAATGGCTTTACAAGTAGCCTGTACACCAGGCGGCAAGGAACTCGACCGGAAGTTGAAGTCGGGTGGGAGCTGCCATCTTTTAGCAGAACTTCACTTGCGTTAGCATTCCCATTGACTCCCATTCATTTTGGCGTCACTTTGACAGCGAATAACTTTACATCTGAGGTGTTTAAATACTCCATTTGTCCATTATTTATTTCTAAAGATACACGACAATGTATAAAGGGCTCCATTACCTTCTATGTTACATTATGGCCCCGTAGAAACAGTTTTTGTAAAAAATAGGCTATCGATTGCGTCATAACCACTCGACTCTCTGTCGCATTACCGTACAGACTGTACAGGGGAGAAGCTCACAGGCAATCAACTTAATATGGCGTACTGACGTTACATTTTAAAATACTATACAAAATAATTAATCAGAATATTTACTCCTGCTCACTCACAGCAAAGAACTCCCCGCTCAAGCTCGCCATCTCTGCAAGATTAACGATGGCAGTTTGCACGCACAGCCACTTAGAATGTTTACATCTGTCAGACAGGTTGCTGACGTCGTCAAGCTTCGCTTGAGTCTGCGCGTCAGAAACAGAAGTGCTAAAAAACGCTAAAAATGGGCTTCAATTGTCTCAATTGAGTTCCAATGGGGTCGCTGTGTCCATTTCTTTTACTGTCTATGCTGTACACAATGAGTTTGGAGGCGATTGTTTTACAAGAATGTAGACATTTTAAATGAATTTTAAAAAGTTTATTAAATAAAAACAATTAATTGTGGGGGGGGCACAAAGGTTCCCAAAATTCCACAATGCAAATTCTACTTCCACGCCGCTAGTACACAGAGCTGAACATTAAATATCTAAATGACTTTTTAGCGAAACACAATTTTTGTGATATATTTGTGATGCAAATATTTTATAGAGTGATAATTAATATAAAGTAGCCCACTTTAATGCGTTATTGATGTGCCGACACGAAACTGATCGCACTATCAACTCCTCTCGCAATCGCGATTTTTGTTCGATGGCGTCTAAAAACAGTGTAATGTATGCGCAGTGTAATGCGCTGTGGCGAGTGGGGCGGGGCCGAGAGGCGTGGGAACGAGGAGTGAGGCCAGGTGTAGTGATTGGAGATGAGCTACACCTGCGCCCCACCGCCGGTCTTGAGTCCCACGTAGGAGATGGAAGGATATAAAACTGGAGCGACGACCGTGAAGGACGAGAGAGGACCAGGCCTGGGACGTTATTTTATGTGTTTGGCTTTTATTTGTGCGCGTCAGTCGCCGTGAGGGGCTGACGCACTGTTTTGTGTTTATTTTTGTAATTAAAGTTTCATTTTGATTGAAAAAAAAAAAAAAAAAAAATTTCGGTTCCCAGACGCACTGCTGCTCGGCCCTCCACCAGCTCGGTGATCTCCTCTGCGGTGCCTGGCGGTGGCACTGGACGGCCCTCGGCGGACGGCGCGACACTCCTCCGCCGCCCGATGGACGGCGACGGCTCCTCCGGTTTTGGCCAGCCGGCAGGAGTCCCCCGTTCCCTGCCCCTCCGGATTCCTTCGCGGAGGCAGCAGGCTCCGGCCCCCTGGCCTCACTCCTCGTTCCCACGCCTCTCGGCCCCACCCCACTCGCCACATGCTCATACTCAAACTGAGCTTGATGACGTAGATGTCACGTGAGCAACCTGTAAGTCTTCTAATCGCTGTTCCAACAGAAATCTCAATCACCGACCGAATCTTTCAGAGAAGGCGAGCATGAAGAGGAGCAAATTTTGGTAAGTATTCTGATTAGTTATCTCCCTTGGCTTTATGTCTCCACGTCCCCCCGATAGCCTCATAGACAGTAAAAGATTGCCTGCGAGCTTCTGCTCCTGTCCATATGGTAATTTCTCTACTGTGCGACAGACAGTTGCTGGTTATAACGCAATCGTAAGCCTATTTTTTTACAAAAACTGCTTCTACGGGACCATAACATAAGATAAAATGTAATGGAGCCTTTTATACATTTTCGTGTTTCTTCAGAAATAATTAATGGACAAATGGAGTCTTTAAACGCCTCAGATATAAAGTTATTCGCTATGAAAGTGACGCCAAAATGAATGGGAGTCAATGGAAGGCTAACAGCAACTGGGGGTCCGCTGGCCAATGGCGGCGCCCAGGGGTGCTTCAAAAAAATATGAAACCCTGCCCCCCTGGCAAAAAGGTGGGAGCTGGTTGCTGAAGCCACGCCCACCTAGCTCGACTGCAGTATCAGCAGAGGCAATCCACCTGTCACTCAAGTGGCCACGCCCTTAATTACGCCCTTAAATATTAGTGGGACTGACTCCCTTTCGCAACCAGCTCCAAGTATAGGTCTCTGCAGGAAAGTAATGGGTGTTACGAGATCAAGGTGTTTTTACACCATGATACCTGATTGGTTGATGTAATAGTGACGTTAGGTTTAGGGGTGGGGTTGGGTAAGGGTGATCATTTAGATTGCATGATTCAGAAACACCCAGCAGTTTCAAAACACCCACATGGTGATAAACGCCCACTTTTGCTCTGCAGACACCTAAGTCTCACCAGCTCTAGCGGCCAGTTGACGAATTACAGTTTAAATCACTTCCGTGTTGGATTCACGAGAGAGAGAGGGAGGTTGCCGCTTGCCCCAAACCATAATTTGTACCATCTGCTGTGCTAGCATAAGGGATTTATAGTTTTAAAATTTAAGATTAACATTAATCATTGATACTAAAGATATTAAATTACATGTGAGGCTGAACTGTATTAATGGAGTAATTAAACCACATGATTATTAAGACATAATCTTGAGCAGTATGATGTAAAAAAATAATAATAATAAATCCGCTCGCTGACGTGCACATCGAGGCGGGAGCGCGCTTAAAATTTGCCTCTGTTGCCTCTCCCTTCCGTGTCCGCGCTCTCGTGCACCAGTGGTTTCCGTTTTGTTTCCTGATTGTTGCTAGTGCTCGGCCAGGCGGGGATTTCTGCGCAGCGCTCTGGAGAAACGTGGAATTTGTCTGTACGGTGCTTTGAACCTTCAGCCTAAGGAAACGGTGACAGCTTTTCATAGATCTGCCAACGTAGAAATCAAGTGAGTTGCATTCCAGCTGGACTTTGTCACGTTTTAATCTTGTTAGATCGTACTGCCAACCAAGTACGTTTGATTATCCTAATCAAAAACTTGATCGAAAACAAAGATTTTATATGTAAGAAATGACTGGTGTTTCTGGCATATGCTTTCTGTCCCAGCTCCGCTAGGCATCGCCACGCTGATTTGTTTTGTCTGCATGCAGCGTGGCTGGGCACTGCCACTCCCCGAATCCGTGGCTTTGCATTGTAACCGCTTATTAACTGGATCCGCTCATTTGGTCACATTAGTTTACGAGCTTTTGTAGATTTAGACATTCATTTGATTAAGTGTAATCCACGTTACTTTTAAATCGCCGCACATTTTTTCCACTAAGTTGTCTAGATTCGTGTGCGCAATGTCGTTCAACCAAGTACCGTTATGTGCGTGTAACGCGTGACCTCCGCTTGATGTGTTGCTTCTGTCTGAGTGAATCTGTTGGGCGTCTCGGGTTTTCTTTGTCTTGCTTAGATTAGGTGGCGTGGATGAATCTAATTTGGTCGCACAAAGGCTGCGTGTCAAAATCTTATAGCTGCCTACTGGAAAGCAAAAGGGCTTCAGACACATCGAAATGACTCGGAAAGCGTTTGCTTCCCATAAATGCTCTCAAAGCAGGCAGCACACTTGATATTAAGACACGGCCACAAAGAAGTGGCCCAAATGAAGTGCAGGTGTTCGTGTCTCACGACTCACTGCTGGGCTCCTGTAAAACTGCTTTTCACATGCTTTCATCAGAACCTGGACCGTGTCCATTAAAAAAATGTTTTAATGGTGAAATTAAAGCTTTGTTGGTCTAAAATCCGGCCACTGCATAGAGAAGTTAACATTTAGTGGCAGTGTGTTGCAAAGGTGCCTTTTGAACCCATCAGCTGTGAATGTGTCGGCTGGCTGATATGAAGGTTTGTTTGCCATTTGATTAAGCTGTGAAGATTTGCATAGCTTTATAAAATGGGGAACAGATGTATTTTGGCCAGAAGGTGATGATGACAACTGGTTTCACAATGAAAGCAAGTCATTTGACATCTGATGTCTCGAAAACGCAATCTAATCATCTGGGCTACAGCTTTACTTCTGCTTATTACTCTGAAATCTAACAGAGACAGCAATATGAAGTATCATTAAAACCGACGACTTCCAGCATACAGTTTCTGTGGTTTACTTATATAAAAAAGAAAAAGAAGAGCTTCTACAAAATGTGGATAAAAAGCGAAGGAGTAATGTGTAGGCCAGAGAAAAAGCAGCTCATGCATTGGCAGTCTGATGCCTACTCCGATTTCACTAGAAATGCACAGTGGTGTTTTATTTCAATTGAATCTGAATGTGCATTGGTCTGAACAGAGCAGTGGTTTTCAGATTTGCTCGAAAGGACAAGAGCTGGACGCCGTACACTACAGAGGTTGTAAAACTAAAATATGCAGTTGTGGGTAGTAAAATTGAAGTTTCCAAGAGCATATGTGCTGTGAAGGGTCTGAAGAAGTGGTCGTTTTAACTGCCATGTTCAGGTGGATAGTTTCTGTTAATCTTTACCAAGCGTTCCTGGAGCTGCCTGTCCTTTAACCCCTCGTTCACATTTGCATGCAGTTCTCACACTTTGTCTAATGTACAGCATAATCCCTTAACACTCACAACACTAACTCTTGCCAAATATACCTTGTTTATCAGAAGCGGCCTGCTGTGTAGCAATGGAAGCCGAACAGAATCAGGAAGTTCCAGAGACTGTCGCTGAGACACAGGAAGTGGCGGTGCAACAAGAGGAGAAATCGGAGCCTGGGTCTGAAGAGGTGGCACCTTCGGAGCCAGCAGATCCTCCAAAAGCGGCCCCTGAACCCGAGAAGACCCCAGAGACGGAGCATCCTGCTGGGGAATTGCCAGAAATGGAGAAAACGACAGGCTCCGAAGTGCCTCCCGCTAAACCATCTGAACCCGAGGTGGCTCTGGAAAAATCTCCTGAGGAAAGCCCGGCTGCCGAGTCTTCTGAGAAACCTCCTGAGCCAGAACCGAAGTCGTCGTCTGCGGAGCCACAGGTTCAAGTGAATTCCGAACCTGAGAAACAGGAGCAAGAAGCTGTGAAAGAAGCAGAGCCTAAGAAAGAGGAGGAGTCTGCCAAAGAGGCCGAGTCCAAACCCGCTGCTGTGAATGAAGCCAAGCCCAAAGAATCTGATGAAGGTGAGGAGACCAAGACAGAAGGAGGAGAGGAGAAGGTACAACCAGAGGCGGATCCTCCAAAAGCGGCCGAAACCAAGCCGAAAGAGCCAGAGCTGCCTTTGTTCTTTGGCTGGTTCCTGCTTCCAGAGGAAGAGGAACGAATTAAGTGTGCGACCATGGATTTTCTCAAGACGCTGGACACTTTAGAGGCCTTCAAAGAACACATCAGTGAATGTGAGTGGACGGTGTAAACAAATAGACTCGTGGTTCTCCTCAGAGTTGGTGTGTTTGTAGTGCTGATTTTTTTTCAATTTCAATTTTTTTTCAGTTACTGGTGAGGCGGAGAAAGCAGTGGATCTTGAGCAGTATTTCCAGAACCCACTGCCTCTCCACTGCACTACAAAGTTCTGTGATTATGGGAAAACGGAGGGGGCTAAAGCGTATGCAGAGCTACAGGTTAGTTTTCCACACAAGCACATTTCTTAGATGTGTCATAACATGTAGTGCAAATATATGTGCTCAGATCTGTTTTGGAATAAGATCCCTGCTTGATTATAATACAATAATTGCCGTTAATAACTAATATTCTGGCAAAAAAAAATCTTATTCTTATAAGATATATAAAATATATCTTATTTTCCAGTGTAAAATATTACATACTGGTATGTAATTTTACAGTTGAAAACCAGTCATCATTATGTTGATATTCAGAACAATACTTATAATTGAATATTACCAATATCTGCCAGTACTTTATAGTATCTAATTTGTTATATTCACTGAAATTGTTAGTGATGCTTGGCAAATTTTTCCTTTAAGTGTCTGAAACGTGCTATATTAATAACACTTTACATTTAAATTAAACAATCCATGATCATTAACTTACAATAAACTTTTTTTTATATAGCCTGAAAAAAAATCTTAAATGGGTTTATAATTATCATCTTCTGTTAATTCTTAGCTTTTTGTCTATTCTTTATCTTGTTTTTAATGTTTATTTACCTTTTGTAGCTGATTTGACCCTTTTCTTGCCATGCTGACATAACCAAATACAAATGATGTCAATAATCTGTTTTAATGTTAATTAATTATTGTTTGTTAATTATAAATGTTAATTTATAAAACATGAAATGTTAATCTATTAGCATATGTGGAAACTAAAATGAACCTATAATAAATAATAAATATTAATAAACTACTTTATTTTGCACAATTTAAAAATATATATGAATGAAATTTCAAGACTATTTTTTTTATACAGTGCAGGGAGAAGCAGAAATCCCATAAGGGCTTATTTAAAGCCACCACCTAAATATTACATTTTCACAAAATGATAAAGCAAACTAAATCAAAGTGCGCAAATTAATATAATGACATCCAACAAACATATTTTGCATTTTTATATATATATATATATAGCAAATCAATAATAAAAACATGTGAATTTAGATTAATAAATGCTTAAAAAAAATGTATTGGTAGTTCATGAGACCTAATGTATTAACTAATGTTAACAAAACCAAAATATTAATACAGTAAGTGTTTGGCCATATTTTGTTTTCCAGGTGGTCAAGGAATCACTAGCCAAATCTGATGAGCTTTCCGTCACTGCTCTCATAGTGACCCCTCGTACATTTGGGGCCCGTGTGGCTTTGACGGAAACCCAGATGAAGCTGTGGCCCGAGGGAGCGGACAAAGAAGGGGTCGCCCCTACCCTCTTGCCCAGTGTAGAGGCTCTTCCAGCGGGTAGCCGTGCCCATGTCACTTTAGGCTGCGCGGCAGGCGTGGAGGCGGTTCAGACCGGTTTGGATTTGCTGGAGATCCTGGCTCTGCAGAAAGAGGGCAAGGAGGGAACCCAGGTCGAGATGGACTTGGGTACTTTGTCCTACCTGAGCGAGGGCCGCTGGTTCCTCACCCTGAGGGAACCGATTACTGCAGACACCAACTTCTCTAGCTTCTCTGAGGACAAGCCCACCACCAGCGACCAGGGCAAAAAGGATGGAGAAAAGAAAAAGAAAAAGTGCACCATTCTGTGAGCCAAAGCGAGGAGGAGGAGGAGGAGCAGAGAGGGGGGAAGGAGGAGGAGACATTTTTCCTAAGGGCTCCGGCCCTCAATTGGCTGAGGATGATGTTGTGATTTTGCATGTGTGTAGGTGGATTGTGTGTATGTTTTGCAGCTTTAGTGTGTGCACAGGGATGGCTTGGGATGATTTAGCAGGTAGTGTGAGACCAGACATTCCAAAGTGGCCTGCTGGCTCCCGGCTGTCTCTTAGCTGGTGCCTTTTTTCCTTTTGCCTGGCAACACAAGCTCAGAGGCCTTAGTATCTGCCTTAAGGTCATGGATCACTCTGCTGGAAAGTTCACTCTGCGTTAGGTGCTAGTTCGCATGGCTTTTTGGCCGCCACCCCATCCCTGTTCCCTTTACACAGGTACATTCACGATCGGTCTTCCTCACACGTGACACTTAGATTTAGCACAACTTTACTGGTTTGATTAACTGATTTATACTCCGTTCCAGCTCAGTTCTTGTTGATTAGTTTAGGTGCAGAGTTTCAAATTCCATTTGAAGCTGTATTTTTAAAAGGTTTGCCTTCTAGATTTACATTTTAGATGTTAAATTTCATGAAATGGGACATCTTGAACCTTCATCAGAGGAAGTTTTGGTATAGAGTATAAATTTGTTAGTTTAGTTTGTATTTTTTTTGGGGGGGGGGGGGGGGGGGATTCCCTCTCTTTCTTCAGCCTTTGTGGAGCTGATAATTTCCAAGAATTCATGCTTCACTGTTGTTATAATCTTACCGATAGTGATCTGTTGTGTGTGTGTGTGTGTGTGTGTGTGTGTTTGCATGCCTTTTGCCCCCCCCCCCCCCCAAAAAGACATTGTTAATCTCTCTCATAATCGCGTAAAAATTCACCAAGGTTTTTGTTTTTATCAAATGCATCGAAACATCTCTGCCATGTTTTTAGGCTAAAATGTGTGTGTGTCTGTATGTGTATGAAGTAGTGTTCTGTCCTACACTTATCGTTTACACCGTGTTGGTCAGACCATTGGAGAGCCCTTTATTTGCTGAATTTGCAGCCCGTCACATTGGATGAGACATGCCTGTACTTCTCTTCATAATCTGTACAATCAGCGCTTTCATAAACCAGTAGTTTCAAGTGTGATAGTAAACTTTCTCTCTGTCTCTCATTCATATCAATTTTCACAAAAAAAAATTAAATAATAATATTCACTCTAAATACTGTGACCGGCATCTATCTGATGCCTTCCTCTCCTGTAGGTTTCTAGATTGCCGAAGCCATGCTTCTCATAGGTCTCTGACATCAAGGCACTAATTTTTTGCAATTACCTTGTTTTTCATTTGTTTTTGTACACTTAATAAAGAATGTGCTTTGCTCTCATAACCCTGGCTTTCTGTTCTTGCTATAAGGGAATTCTTGCCCAAACTTGCAAATGTGTAACTGCAGCTGAAGTTTGGTTCCTTATCAGAGCCAGTTTCTGGTTTCATGGGAAATATAATTCTTTAAAGTGCAGGGGAAGTAACCATAGTTTTAAGTAGATCATGAGTATTCAACCTCTTTATTATTGACAGCATAAGCCTCTTCCTATTCATAGCTCCCTCAGTGTCCTGCTTTTGCCAGTAGGTGGCGATTGTCTCCACTAAAAAGCTTCTAGAATCTAGATCAGAGTGCCTCTAAACTCTGCAGGACACTGGCCCTCCAGGATGGAGTTTGGGCACTCCTAATCTAGATGGAGCCCACCAGTCATCCTGCTGTAGCTCAAGAGCTAGAAAGTTGACCAGGTAGAGAGCCAAAAATATGTTGGTTTTGTTTTGGTATAAATAATCCCTCCCACATATATTTTTCTCTCTTTGACATGCAAGACTTACCTTCTGTCAGCATATCAGGCAATCATTTCCTGCCAAGTCTTGTTTCTCTAAATATGTAGCTTGTGTGTGTGTGTTTAAAAAATGGACAAGTGTTACCATCCATAAAACAGCTCGTTGCTTTTAATGCCTCGACCCCTACTGATATGAAATCCAGCAATCCAATAATTTCTAGATTTATTTTCATAATTTCACGACTCGCATAGGCACATTAAGTCACCAGTGCTTTAGGCAAGCTTTAAATATGGAAAAACTTGCATTTAGAGGATGGAAATATTGCTATAATGCTATTACACTGATTTTGTCAGGAGAAAAGGTGATCTGAACACAGAAGTGTAAGTTGTGGCATTACTTTGCATTACATGGCTATCCCACCCACATCCCTATGATCCCGATATGACCCCATTAGGTAAAAACCGCAGTGACTTCTTGTACAGACTTAATAATTGCACACACAGTATAAAAGTCAGAAACCCAATTAATTTTAACATAATTCTGCCTACTGATTTTTTTCCCCGTCATCTTGATAATGGACAAGTTATTAAACAACAATCCACTGAACGCATTGTTTAACCCTCACAGACTTGTTTTTATTCCTGTCACAAATAAATATACCACCCTGCTCTATGCCACGCTGGTAAACTTGTGGTCTCCAAACTGACTTATCGGAAACTTGCTTCTGCAAACACTGTTGACATCCAGTGATCAATGGTTATGTTTCTATTTAAAGCCTGTTCTGTAGGTTTTGTGAATTCAGGATGAGTCATGTCTCTTGGCTAGAGCCTTTCAAACCCATTAAATGATGACAGAGGAGCCAAACAGTGCATTAGCAACAGCCAGTGCCCTTTGTAAAGGCCAATTGATTCAACTGAAATACTCAGATTTTATCTGACGTGGAGCATTAGATATGGAGCTGATTTAATTTGAAATGACTCTTGTCCAAAAGACAGGAACGTGCTGCCTGGCTTTGAGAAAGCCTCTGAATTTGTGCATCTTGATTAACGATTCAGTCTTTGGTTATCAAATGTGAACAGTATTTTGTGAAATGATTATGTTGTTTTCTGATAATAATTTATTTATAAGTGATTAAAGTTATTATGAACTAAAGACTCTAAATATTGCAATATGACCTGCATATGTGACCAGATTGCGTGCAGTATGGCTAGCAATGATTGTTTGCTTGTCTGGCAAAATATAAATAATTGTGACCATTTTTAGAAATCGACACTTTCACAAGTCGGTACACATTGCACATTCGTGTCAATTTCCGCCCTTAATGTGGTTCGAGGCGCCTTGCTAAACGCCCAATGGTGCAGCCTGATTGGCCGTCCGGCCCGAAATTAACCAATCAATCGCTTGTCCGATGAATCGTTCACTGTTCGAGTGGGCGTGGCCTCGAATCACAGCGGATGGCGAGAGCCAATCAGAGACCGAAGAAATCAGCCAAGGCCATCGTCAGATGTCGGCGTAGAGAAAACAGGAAAAGCTGAAAGCACAGTGAGGGAGGGAGCGAATAGTCACGCTGTCTTGAAGAAAAAGTGTCTCCTGCAACCATATCCCGTCTGTCAACACTCCCAGACAGACTCCGTACACCAGGAGCTCCCTGAAAGGAGAAAACCTGCCACAAGCGTTAGAAGTGCATACACCGGTAAGTGTTTTAAAACCTCAGAGTACTAGTAATACAAACAGAGGATGCTGAAAGATGTCTCTTATTTGCAAGTAACGTTACATTCAGCGAAAAAAATAATATAACAAAACAGAAAATATAAAACGTACAGTGACACAGCTTTTTCTGGCCAAAACACGATAGATCAGCGTGACTTGTCTACATGCATGTTATTTTGGTTATGAAAATAAACCAGTCCTACATCACAGACCCGTACGGGGACAGGTTCATCTGCTCTGTGCCTGTGGTTTAAATGAATTAACGGCTTCGTTAACACCTTTCACGTAGGCGGAAGTCAAAGATGCGTTTTATGTTCTTCAAAAACAAAACAAAACGCAAAAGAAGCGTCAAGAAAAATGAATTAAATTCTGCTAATTTCCTTTAATTATTGAGACGAGTCATGAATGGCTTAATTTAGTAGTATTTAATTTTTTGTCTAATTTTCTTTTAATTATTAGTATGTAATAGTGACTAGAATAAGTTTTGGTTTCAGTTGTTATAAATTAGATATGGAACTTGCACACTGATACTAATTCCATCAGAGACTGATACCTGTTCAGTTAGTCACCAGTGCATGTTGCAATTGTGACTAATCGTGCTTTAAACACTAGTATCTGTTTCATATTGGTATAATGAATGACTATTAGCTAAAGAATTGGAATTTGTATTTCGTGATTAGTTAACGAGTGAATTACTTGCTAGTAATGAATATCTAATATATTAATAACTAGCAAGTAATCCTCTCGTTAACTCACATTTAAAATATTTAACGAAAAGGATGAGTCAGAATGATAAATTGTATTTTATCTCCATCATAAACAGTTCTAAATAAGCTAATGTTCATTAAAAATCTCAACACTTCAGATAACAAGGTGACCTATTTTCCATCATCCGGTTAATATTTACTACAAAGATTTGGTCCAGTTTTTGCATTAGTTTGGACAAAATAGGCAGATAAGCTGAAGAAAAATGTATATTTATTGTCAGAGAGCAGAGGGCTGGTAGCATAAAAGGCTTAACCTAGTCTTAAAATGAGTCATCTCAAGTTTTTTTTTTTTTTTTTTTGGTCATTACATACTTTAGACTGGTCATTACTATTTTTTAAATGCTTACATAAAACCATAGCTTGGTGACTTGGTCTAACTTTAATCCAAAAAGTAAGACTTCTTACCCCTTGGCTAACTATTAGTTGGTCAAACTACTTCTTAAGACACCATCTCAACATGGTGACTAAGTTTATGCAACTGGCTCCAGGTGGCGCTAATGCAACAGCAGAAATAGAGTCATTTCCCTGGTAGCATCTGTTAACAAAGCAGCGCTGCACTTGCTTTATTGCACATTGCACAGAGGGAAGATGAAAAGTAAATGCCATCAAAGCTTTCCTGAAGACAGTCGGTTCTGCCTTATGCATTCATACAGTTCATTCAATCATACATTCCTTCATATAATTTCTCTCAGCAGTCTGCCTTCAGTCATGTTTTCACACAAAACCTACTCTGCATGAGATTTACCACAATTTTTTCCTGTTGCGATTAATTGCTCATGCTTTTATCACGGCAGGCCCGTCGTCAAGGGGGGGCATCGGGGGGCAGTGCCCCCCCAAATGACTTTTTGTGCCCCCCTACGTAACGCACAGAACAATTAACCAAACTTGCATTACTGTGCATTCACACCGCCAGCGTCGAGAGTGTCAGAGGAGCGGCGCGACTTGGCCTTTGAGAGCGTCGAGCAGAGTTGAAATCAAGGCAACTTTATGGTAATGAGCTATGACGCGGTTGGGCAGCAACCAATCGGAACGTAGAAGTCAACCGCTTGAGAGGATTCCAGAGGACGCAGCTCCGATCACATTAGTTCCCAAGCAAAATAGAGGACAGGTTGATTATTGCCGTTTCGCGTTTGCAATAATCTATGATGTGTCCCTGTTTGCATAAAAAATAATTAAAAGTGATACGTGGATCAAGGTGTCTGAGATCGTTCATTTAAAGTAAAGGATCTTAATATTTCGTCCACAACAACATTTAATGAGATTAACATTTAACATTAACCTCCTTGTGGTTAGTCTGCATAAGATCAACAAGTCTATTGGCTTTGCGGCCAGTTTTAATACAAAAGAAGCATTCGGTCTACGTCAGATCGTCTGAGCGCTCTCCAATTTTTCTGCAGCCCAATTTTTCTGCACGCCACCGGTGTGAGCGCGAAGTTAGACGTTCAATATTGAATGTTATTGATTTAGGTTATGATTGCACTAATAACGTTGTTTCAGCAGAACTTGGCTCACAGGAACAGTAATCACTACAACGGTAACAATAGAAATGCATAACACATTACCTTCAGAAATGATTCAGACGATTCATTATTCAACGCATTATTACACAGAACATAATTTTAAATATAATTATATTCATAAATGACTGTTAAAACATCCCAAAACAGCACCCAAACCTTGCAAAGACCTACCTCATTAATTATTCAAATACAACAGCCAATGGCAAGTCTCCAGAAGCAGACCTTTCAATATGTTATTTTTGTGTTAGTAGTTTTATTAATTCAAATTACAATATGCAGTTTGTGTGTATGTATATGTATATATAAACAGAGGTGTCAAGTAACGAAGTACAAATACTTCGTTACTGTACTTAAGTAGAAATTTGGGGTATCTATACTTTACTTGAGTAATTATTTTTCAGCCGACTTTTTACTTCTACTCCTTACATTTTCACGCAAGTATCTGTACTTTCTACTCTTTACATTTTAAAAATAACTTCGTTACTGCTATTTTATTTCGGCTTGTTTTCATTCTGGCTTGTCATAATTGAGAAAAAAAAATATCCAGATAAATCGCGCCATCCGGATGGAGTGAATTTGATTGTGGTTGGATGAGAAGTATAAACATATACCATTCCGACACCCACCCTATTGGTCTGTAGGCGATCCATCCATCGCACCTGCACATGACACAAATCACATCACACTCCAGCAAGGACATAGCCGGTTTTGGGTTCGTTTATCAAAAATTATATTTCTTAAAAGTAGGGTGGAACTGGCTTCCGATCGCCTCAGAGTCAGTCCCCTTAAATTTCATATGAAACCGGCGTCAGACCGCGGTCTCCTCTCTGTCTTTCAGCGCGCTCTGCAATCCGAGCTCAGTGATCAGCCGTGAAACAGTGATTCAATGCGAGCTCAAACAGAGACAGAGGACACAAGGTGTGTGTTTCTCGATAGATTGTTAGAATATCTGTATCCGTGCAGTTCTTTGTCATAAATACAGTTTACAAAAGGGCTCGAGGGAGCAGTCGGTTTCTCATCTAGTATAAAGTTTTCGCTTGTCACCGCGCGCTCATCACAGCCGTTTCCTCCAGCGAAAATCTAGCCCTTAACACATCGAACGCATACTTTAATTACTCTTATTTAAATATACTTAATACACTACTGTGCAAAAGTCTTAGGCACGTTAGTATTTTCACTTAAAAGAATGATGTTCGTCATGATGGTGTGTCAGTATAAAATATCAGTTTATATTTCCAAACATCCATTTTGCCGTCGTCAAACTGCTTGTGCATTCAAAATCGCACTAGATTATTATTAAAATTAATGGCAAACTGATTTTTCCTAAGGACACACTACAGCAAAATATATAAATAACTGACTTAAAACACTCTTTTTGGGGTGAAAATACTATATTTTCTTTTCCATAAAACTTTTGCACAGTACTGTATTTTAAAAACGACATTGTTGCTACTTTATAAAGAATGACCATACAGTAATTCACAGGACTGATTAAAGACAGTGACAGACAGCACTCATCTTAACTAAATATCAGAGTGAGTGACAGAGATACACATTATGTGTGCGTTTGTATTAAATAATGACCCAGATTGTGAAATACATTTATTAGCCTTATTAAGGGAAGCACAACTTGGGAAATGAGAGCATCCAAGGTGAAAGCTATGGATTTATTTTAAATATTTATAATATTCTCTAATGTTATCCATAGTTTTTTTAGGTTATTTTTTTTTAAGTATCGTTTAAGGCACTGTTTAGGCGCCGGTACCGTTTTAAAAGTATCAAAAAAGGCACTGGACCCTACTTAAAAGTTATTATTTCTCACTGGCTCATTTACCAAATGGGGGCTTTCTCTTCATCCTCCACAAATTAAGCTGTAGCTAGTTCGGTAGCCAGACATTTTAATAAATTATCGTTTGCGAATGACGACGCGATTGACAATTTTGTGATAACTAGGCTTTACCAACTTTGTAACCCCGAACACTGGACATAGCGGACATATGTACCGAATATAGGAATCTATCGATTAAGAAGGTATCAGGATTATGAGTTATTTTTAGTTTTTGATTAACAATGTGGATTAATCATTAATTTTGACAGCACTATAATATTTATTGTATATAGACAACCATACAAGGGTAATTGTTACTAAGCCTGCACCAATTTTCTTGTCCATTGCCCTCGCAGATTCCTGCAGCTAAGCTTGGATGTACATTCCATTAAAGCTTATTGATGACATGCCTCTGAAGTTTGACTTTTTGCACCATAACAATAGTTATTGGCAACTAGTCATCATATCTCTAGCTCTTTAATGTATTTGCATTGTACTAAAATGCGTTCATTTTCAGTGGGCATATATGCGGCTGAAAAAAGGTAGCCTAGCCCTAGTGCATCACAAATTTTTCAACATGAACATTTTAATATAACATTATAGTCATTATGGCCTTTAGAAATTTTTTTTTTGAGAGGTGGGGTAGTGCACAATAGGCCCCTCTGGCACGGCCCAAGCTTTTGTTCTTAATGGCATTTTTTCTTACATTACTTTTACTTTTATACTTTAAGTAGTTTTTTAAACCAGTACTTTTACACTTTTACTTGAGTAAAAAGCTTGAGTTGATACTTCAACTTCTACAAAAGTCTTTTTAAACCCTAGTATCTATACTTCTACTTGAGTAATGAATGCCAATACTTTTGACACCACTGTATATAAATCATGCAATTCATTTAGTTAAGCATACAGTATTGTATTGTTTATACGCAATTCCTTTGCGCAGCTGAGCTGCGCGTTGCATGCGATCTCAGAATACATTTTTGGCGGTTTTGGAAATGTTAAGAGACAATAAACAGAGACGTTGAGATCAAACGGTAACGTATTTTATTTGAATAATTGAACAAAACAAGACTATTGTGGTCTATTTTAGTTATAGCCTAATATGGGTTTATGTTATGGTCCGTCTCAGATCATTAAAAAAAGTGTGCCCCCCATGAAAATTAAATGCCCCCCCATTTGGTTTGTTCTGGCGACGGCCCTGTATCACGGTATACGGTATCATCACGGTATTGAAATGTTATTTCAAAAAGTGGTCATAATTCAGTATAACAGGCTAAATAAGCTTTTTCTAACAAAAAATAACTTAACATTTAAATACAATAAAGCAATACAGAAAAATATATAAAGTTAAGTTTTCCATAGATTAATGTGCAAAAGAACTAGAAAGACCAATAGCTATCACTTTTCAATAAGACCTCATTAGTTAACCATTAACATTCACGATGAGCAATAGCTACATTTGTTACAGAAGTTATTAATCTTTGTTAAAAAGAAATACATATAAAAGTCTTAGTTTATGTTATCTCATTAAATAACACAGTTGCAACTTTAAATGCAAGATTAATGAATGTTCAGAATAATTTTTCATTGGCAGTTTGTTAACTAATGAATTAACTAATGTTAACTAATGAAGCCCTAATGTAAATTATGGATTAACAATAAAGAATCAAAACTCTTGGGCATGTTGTGGTCCAGATTAAAATGGAAAAAAAAAAGTTTGAAAAGAATCCTTTTAAAATAAGCCTATTAAGTCTAAATATTTAAAGTATTTGGCTGAACACCATTGCAAATCCACAAATTTGAATGGCTATTTAAATACGTTTTAGAAAGTAGCGCAGCTGCTTTATTTCTGGGGTTTCCAGAGTAAAGGCTGTTTTGCAGGTTTCTGCAGTTTGGCACCATCTGCAGTCAGAGAGTGAACGTGCTTTCATTCAGCACGTCTCTCACATGTTCCCTCATGTGCTTCTCATGCATGCTTGTTTACATCAGAGCGAACATGCATCTTTCAAGCAGCATACAGCAGTGTTGTGCATTTTGACCAGCTGATGGGAATGGTATTCTTAAAATGCATTCTGAATAATTTGTAGTGTATAATTATTCAAGGTATTTAGAGGTGCCCATGATAACAATATCTTGCATATTAATTACCGTGATATATCGCATTACAGAATATCGACACATTTCTATAATTGAAATAATTAAAATATGAAACAGAATAATTTAGACAACCTCAAAGCATATATGTCGAATGTCTTGGCGAGCTACCTCCAACCAGGCCAAGAGCTAAGGTACTTGAGACCCCTGCTTTAGATAAATGGAAATCAGTGAAGATAGTTGTTATAAAATCTTATTTCTGTCTTAAACACTGCAATTTTGTCTTTAATGTTATTCAAATGTAATAGGTCTTATACACGTGTTTGAATCAGATAATATGGGCTGGGTTAGTGTGGAGTGTAATAAGATCAGTATCTGTGACTGAGAAATCCTCCCCGCATCCTTCCAGTGTGATGAATGATACTGCTGCTGTTTTGTGAGTGAGAGAAATGCAGTTATAAACCCGCTGCATCACTACTACTGTGATGCACAAGCTCTTAACCAGCTGTGCAGTACAGTATGAGCGTGTGTGCATGCAACTGGCCAGCACCTGCAGAAAAGTAAGTACGCCATTACCATCTGATGCAATTACCGGGTCATTTCAGGTCACTGGTCATTCTGCATGCAGTAGGATCAATACTACTAAAACACTCTACAGCGGTAATATAGGAAAGTAAATGACACAGTCGCTGTAGCTGAGACTATCTACTGAATCTTTTCTCTTGCTCATCCATCTTACAAAAATGTATCATGATAAACTTTAGCTCTGTCAGTAGTTGCTGCAGTTATTGTTACTAGCCCAAAACCGTAATAAGTAAATATGGTGTGTTTGCCAGTCAGTGTAAGCTGTTAGAATCCTACTGTAACTTCTTGGTTTGATTTATATTTTCTAATAGATAGTTACTGCAGTTTTAGTGGTGAAGCAATATCTCTGTATGGTATTTTAATTTTTTTGCATGCAGTGGTCACAGTGTGATATTTCATAAGAGATGTGAATGTAGACCTCAAATAACAGAAAACGCTGGTACATTGAAAACCTTTAGTGAGAAGCAGTTTTTACTTAGAAGTTGAGTAAGAAGCGAGCAGCAACCACCTGCTCTCTCTTGTAAGGCCAATAAGGAAGTGACTAAAACTGTAATTCATCGACTGGCCGCTTGAGGCTGGCTGCAAAAGGAAGTCAATCCCATGGACTCCCCATGTTAAAATGCTCAACTTTACAGCAGAAAAAAAACATGTTTACAGCCTGGTACAAAAAAATGAGTTTGGTCTGTATAGCTATTTTTACCCTTCATGACAACTGTGTGGGGGTTGAATTTTTTTTACAACTAATCATTTTAAATTATATTAAGCCTTAAAGTTCTGCATAATTAAGGGCGTGGTCACTAGAGTGACAGGTGGATTGCTGCTACTGTCACCGCCGTCATGGTAGGTGGGTATGGTTTCAGCAACCAGCTCCCGCCTTTTTGCCCATTTTTGATCACCCCAGAGTGATGCGCGGTGACGTGCTGCCAAGATGGTGATAGCCCGCTCCGCCCACTTTTGATTTCAACTTCACAAATAATTACAAAGAATTGGCAAGTAACACATTGAATTATACATGATATTTTGAAGTCGAAAGGCTGAAATAGTAGTTTCTTGCAAGGCATACTCCAATAATCTTTTTTTTTTTTCGCTTTGAAAATTTATTTTTTACAGTGTATAAATTCATTTTAAAGACCCATTTTAGGGTGTGAATTAAAAAACCTCTGTGCTCCTTTTGATTATCTTCTTTTAAAATCTGCACCATGATAAAAAATTTTTGCATGTAGTCTGTGGTTGATTTCACATGTTTTCTTGGTTTCCGTGCTATTGTATTGTGCTTGACTTGTTTTACATCACTGGACTCTGCGTGTCCACTTTGACCGAAGTTTGCAGTGATGCTTGATGTCAAATCTAGATGTACATTGATACAGCAATGTGTGAGTGAGGGACTGGGTGTGGTACGATGTTGTAGTTTTGGGTTATTATTATTATTATTATTGGCTTTTTATCAGAACAATGCTGACTACAGAAATATTTGAATGCTCTTTCTTTTCAGTCTGTACGTACATTTACAGTACTCTAGTGATTTGGGTGGGTGATGTGCAGGGATGGTGTTGGGGGTGGAGCCGTCCTCTCTCTTCTTTAGTAAATTGCTGGGTCAAGGACTGGACTGTCTTCTACAGTAACTGAACATTATGTTCTCCTCGCTACATTAATTCTCATTGCAGAAAGGGGAGTGGTGAAAAAAGTGAGACTATTCTCAAGATGCATAAAGAAGATAAAATGACATTATCATTACTTCGTAAAATTTGTGCTTGCAGACAAGCTTATCCATAAATAAAGTTTCTTTTTTTTTGTATGTTAGTAGTAGGCTAGGCTATGATTTAAACATTTAATGTTTATTTTTTTTATATAGATAAAACAGAAACCTGGAAACATTTTTAGTGTTTTCAAGCAAATATAAGATTGCAAGAATTTAAATCTTTTTTATTGTAATGTTGCTGATATGTAAATATATTTTTATAAAGTCAGTTTTTTACACTACTGTTCTAAAGTTTGGAGTCAGTGGGATTTTTCAAAAATGTTTTTGAAAGAACCCATGGTCAGAAATCATTCTCATATGCGGAGTTGCTTTAAGAAATTTTTTTTATTATCATCAATGTTGAATATTGTTGTGCAGCTTAATATTTTTGTGGAAACCATGATGCTTTTTTTAATGATTCTTTGATGTATAGGAAGTTCAAAGGAACAACATTTATTTGTAGGGATGCACGATAATATCGGCACAACATCGGTATCGGCCGATAAAAGCTTAAAATGACCATTATCGGTATCGGCCGATATGAATATTTCTGCCGATGAGCCAAACCGATATTCTCCAAGTGAAATAATTGACCTGTTTTTCAGATGTGAATGTCTGTCTACATTTGCAAAATAATAAATTTATGGTAGAATCAGTACAGAAGAGATACATGGATTTCTCTTCAGTAAAATTAAAGTTTAAATATATCAGTATATATTTGTAAATATATCAGTATATATTTGTATATATATCGATATCGGTATCGGCATCGGCCAAAATTATTTAGAAAATATCGGCATATCGAATATCGGCCAAAATCCAATATCGTGCATCCCTATTTATTTGAAATAGAAATCATTATTCATTTAATGTGTTCTTGCTAAATAAAAGTAGTAATTTCTTTCACCAATGAAAAAAACTATCTTTTGAATGGTAGTGTATTCATTTTTGAATTGTTGTTTCAGCCGATGCACACCATGGTATTAAATACTTGATTTGAGATTGAGTTGGGTTTTGTCAGTCTCTCCCAACTGGTTTATCTTGTCTTTTTGAAACAAAGACGGGTTATGTTGACCCCACTGACAGCCCGGCACTCTCGTTCTCCTGGACGTCCTGACAGGGTTCAGACAGGCGGCGTGATGTCATCTGAACGAGACCTCAGCCTGCCAGTCACAAATGCACTCGTGTATGAGAGTTTACATTGTTGATGGAGAGAATAAAAATAACATCTAGCTTTACTTTAGTTTAGTTTCTAGGTTTAGTTTAATTGGTTATACAGACCGTGTCTGTACCTCAGGCAGTACTGTATGTCTGGATGGGGTTTTTGTGCTGTTCATGATTTGTGGCTGAGTGTCTTTCTATCACGTGCCAATGAGACTGTAGTTAAATGTTGCTCTCATGCACAGCACGAAGTCCAGGGCTAATCGAATTAAGGTGAGCATCAAGCCCATTTTTAGCTGCCTTTCCTGATTCAGGGACCGGTAGAGACAGAGAGATCAGCAGATAAACAAAAAGAAATGTGATAATAGTGTTAGGAAAATACATGTGTCTTTATCAGCAGCATTTTGTTAAAATGTGTAGCTTTTAACTTCTTGGTCTGTTTCCCAGTTAATGTTGTATATTAAATACACATGTACAAATGTATACCTTTTTATACTTCTTTTTTTTTTCTTGTGCAAATGTCAGTGGCTTGTAAATCTATCCTATGTGTGTCCTTTTGAACTATAGGTAACAAAGTGTGTCGCAAATCTAGCAGAAAGTATTCTGTGTGTGTGTGTGTGTGTGTGTGTGTGTGTGTGTGTGTGTGTGTGTAACGTATATGTATATGTATATGTGAATATGTATGTGACCCTGGACCACAAAACCAGTCTTAAGTCGGATATTTGTAGCTATAGCCAAAAAACATTGTATGGGTCAAAATTATCGATTTTTCTTTTATGCCAAAAATCATTTTGATATTAAAAGATCATGCTCCATGAATATATTTTGTTCATTTCCTGATGTAAATATATCAAACTCAATTTCTGATTATTAATATGCATAGTAATATGCATAGCATTTTTAAAAAGTGCTGTTCATTTATTGATCTCAAGTGACGGATGGTTTTGAGTTACCGTGTGTTTTTCTCTGCAGTGCTTTAGTTATCTAGCATCATGTCAGCTAAAGCCATCTCTGAGCAGACCGGGAAGGAATTTCTTTACAAACACATTTGCACTTCAGCCGCTGTACAGAACCGCTTTCGCTATGCTAACGTGACGGCAGAAACCGACTGGAAGCGACTGGTTCAGGATCACCCCTGGCTTCTGACGGAGGTAAGACAGCTGTCGGGAAAAATGGATCTGGGGTCAAAACATCTGTAAAACTGCAAATGCCAAGTGATGCCAATGATCAAAGATGACTTGTGCCCATGAGGCATTTATACACAGGCCAATAATTAAAAAAAAGTAGCAGGTGGAATTAGAGAGCCTGTTCTCCGTGTTCAACTCCGACACATTTACAAACTGGATCATTTTGTACTCTTGGCTAGTAATTGGTAACACTTGGTTTTGATCTCTAGTCATTGATTTGCTTGTTTGCCACAATAATTTTATGTCTTGATTTTATTTATTTGATTTTGTCTTTATGCAGGTTAGTAATGTGAATTTTATCAGCATATCATGTAATTAATAAAAAAAAAAAAAATCATTTTTCATTCAGTTATTCATTCAGTTATGTTAATTAAATTAATTATATATTACATTTATGTAAATTATATTATGAATTAAATTATATTTTTGTTACATTTTATTAAATATTTATATTGTAGTTTCTAAAATCGGTAAGAAAAGTACTTTTTTTCATTTTTTTTTTCATTACATTAACACTATGTACTGTATGTGTATGCATGGGTTTAAAATGATTTGTAATTATTAACAGAATTTTTTTTCTAAATGATTCTCAAATCATCCATTGAATGCTGTTACCAGCAGTTAAAACCAATTAGATTTATAAAAGGAAATTCTGCTGAATACTCCGCATGAAGGATAAGTAAAAGAAATCGTAAAGTGACGCATTGAGGATGTTGGGTGGAGAGGATGGTGGTCATTAGTATGCTGCTTGACTAGCACATCAATTAAGGGAGCTAAAGTGAGTGTAGCAGAGTTTCTCAAGTGACAGTAAGGGACCGTTTCTGCTGAAAAAGCACTCTTAATCACCTTTATGGAGGAGCCAGAGGGTATGATGATATTAGATATGACTCATGTCTCTCCGTCCCCTCCCTATCTTTAGTTAGTGACTGAGACCGTTATATAGAGACCGGCTTAATTAAGAAATCATGAAATTTCTTTTGAACACCCTCCTGCCTTCTGTTTGGGTTTCAAAAAGGAAGTCCAGTTTTATTTAACACACGATGGGCTTTAATTAAACCTGCAAGAGGATTCCGGTTCATTTTAACTGTGTGAATATACTTTTTGCACACCAGTTAATCGGTCCGTGTCAGCAGTTTATGTTTTGCATTCTACGTCAAATCCTGACGAGAGAAAACCAGCATGGCTTGCAGTGCTTAATTTAAAATACCATGTAGAAAATAATAAAGTAATGTTTGCTCTTATCATTTTGAGGACAAAATCTTGTGAACATTGCCCCGATCGGGCGCTGTATCTAGGTTATGTGTGCACGTGTATTCAATGCAGCTTGCCTCGTGTCACTTCATCATCCCGTTCATTAAACTATGACGGGTTACTGCAGAATGTTACTTTGACTGCAGAGAGACGGTCATTGAGACACTCTATATTTTATAGTGTATGAAACAAAGCCGCCATGTACTTTATTAAGCTATTTTCATAGATTTAACATTATATTATCAGTTTGGGAAATACATTAAGTTGACTAGAAACACCAGAGAGCGGAAACGTAATGCACTTATCCGTAATGATTCTGGTGACATAAGGTGGATACAATGCTTAACCTCATGAATAATAATTGATATGTGATTGATTATCATGCTTCTGTCCAGCGGTTGGTTGTTAAGCCGGATCAGCTGATCAAGCGCAGAGGAAAGCTGGGTCTGGTGGGTGTGAACCTGGATCTGGAGGGTGTGAAGAAATGGCTCCAGAGCCGCCATATGAAGGAGACAACGGTGAGGACCGAGACCCAAACCACCTCTTAACCTTTCTTTAGTTTCATTGGCATATTAAAGTGTAAATTGCATTTGCTGTGTGTGCATTTTCTGTTCTGCATGAGTGCAGTTTCAGTAACTCAGCATATTATGTGTCATGTCCTGTATTCAGCCTAAGGGCCGAAAACATATTGCTGAGAGAAAGACAGACATTGTTTTCTTCTTATGTGTTTTGCTGTCTTATGCTGCACAGTGCACACATTTTTTGTTAGTTATTTCTGCAAGGTCTCTCTCTGTCTTTGCTAGACTTGTCATAGCTCCTGTGGACTCTCCCGCTTTCAAGGGAGCATTTCATTGTTTTTCCACCTTGTCATCTCTTTATTAATTTCTCTCTCTCTCTCTCTGAAATGTCACCTCGCCTTCCTCTTTCTTTCTAGCTGATTTATATCAACTGCCCTTTTGGCCCACTGTTTTGACTGCAGCACAAATGAGATTGGTGTGCGTGTATGTGTATGTGTGTGTGTGTTTGGCCTGTGGCTCTGCTTGTCAAATCTTTCGTTTTTCTCCGAGTCCCTGAACACTGAGGTCCAGTCACTTCAGACTGTATGAACACTTGCTCTCCTCTCTCTACCTCCTCCTTCCCATCTCTGGCCTCCTTTTCTTCTGCCTCTTACATAATTCTCTTCTCATTGTGTGTTTTTCATGAAGCTTTTAGACTAATGGTCTAATGGTCAAATTTCTGACATTTAACCCTTTATGGAAAGTCTTACATACAAGCTTTTAAAATGACCATCTCTCTGTCTCTCAGGTGGGGAAGGCTAAAGGCATCCTCAAAAACTTCCTGATTGAACCCTTCGTAGCCCACAAGCAGGTGAGCCCAGAATAATAATAACAATAAACATCATCATCATCATCATCATCACCATAACTGTGTATATGAGTGAAATTGCTAATTTGATTGTCTAATAATAATAATAATAATAATAATAATAATAATAATAATAAAAGCTGCAAAATTATTATTATAAGCCACAATTAAATAATCATGTATCTAACATTTATCTTACTCTTGTCATTGATTTATTTGAATTATTATTATTTGTATTATTATTGGATAATTCAAATAAATGACTTAAAATATATATATTTTATATAAAAAATGTGTAAGATGCAGAATTGTTGTTAATAATACTATAATTCTGCAGCTATTATTATTAATAGTATTATTATTAACTATTTTGCTGCTATTTTTATTATTGTATGTTAATGGATTACTATCCGAGACATGGCTTGAGTGTAACATTGTTGAACTGTGACTTTCCCTCAGGAGGAGGAGTTTTATGTGTGTATCTACGCCACACGAGAAGGAGATTACATGCTCTTCCATCACGAGGGGGGTGTGGATGTAGGAGACGTGGACTCTAAAGCCCTCAAACTCCTGCTGGGAGTGGATGAGAAGATCAGTGCGGACACGGTCAAGAGTCAGCTCCTCACACACGCTCCTGCAGATAAGAAGGAGTGAGTCAGACAATCACATCAAATAAAGAAGTATTACATTTTCTATAAGGATTTAAATCCATCCAGCAGAAATGCATAGATTTTCTCTCCAAATTGTATTGGGATTGAAATTTATAGACTATAATTCTATTTGTCTATAGTTTTTATGTAAAGATTATTTATCATTTTTGTTTGTACTTTATTGTTATGCAAGTCCACAATTATTATTTTATTTATTTTCTGTCAGTTGTGCATGAAAATCAAGATTTAAATTCTGTATAGAAACATCCTTTTTATGCTGATTCACCCTCCTTTGCCATATAAAACCAATTTAGGGGAAATATAACCGTAATTTAATTGCCTCAAATCCCCCTTGGGGGTCACTTCTCCACCCCTGTACGTAAGATGCTTCAGGCAGTTCTTGGTCATGCTATATCAATAACAGTGATCAAAAAAAGAGAGACTGATGGAGCGGAGCGGAGGGCAAGCAAGCGCGGTGCTCTCAGCTCTGCTGGCACTAGTTGAGGTCACTGATCCATTACACAAATGAAATCTTTCCCCTTCCCCCTCTCCTCACACCCCTCACGTCTATAAACTGTCCATCTTTTTGACGGCACACATACACTGACATCTCGTTCTGGCTGGCCGCGCCGTCTTGGCTGACATTGAGATTGACGGGGAGACGGGACGGGTATTCATCCATCTTTTTTCTTTTTTTTTTCTTCCTCCCTCCCTCTCTCTCTCTCTCTCTCTCTCTCATCAGTCAAACACACACACACACAATGTTTTTAGGAAAATTACAGCTTGAAATACAACAATGCAACTCCTTCTCAAATACTGTGGCGTAAACAGTTTTTTCCACCCTCATATCTCCTTTTTGTCATTTTTTTTTTTACTAAACTTATTTACTGTCATCCCACAAGTTCCAAATTCCTCTTGTTCCTCCAGTGATTCAGTCTCCCTGTCATTTATCTGGTATAATTTGTGTTCTCTGGACTATGGACCATGATTATTAATATTTTTTATGACGTAGGTGACTCTCACTTTCTCCTCCTTCACATCTTGCTCTGTTTTCCCTCACTACCTCAAACACCAGCTGTTCCGGCTCACATCAGTGAATCCAGTGTCATTACTCTTCATAGTCTGTCTGTTTCCAGTTTATTTTGTAAACAATATTACAGAAGCGTCAGTGCAGTCAGCATTGCAAAAAGTATGTTCTTAATCCGTATTTTTATTTCATATTTTTTTTGGAAGTACTGCTTACAGATTTTTTTTAATTTTTTTTATGAATACTTTTGTTTTGCATGGATGAGGTTCCATACAGTGGTTTTTATGGAAGCATACCGGTAGCAATATTCAATTTGGAATGTAATATGCAAAATGACAATGCAATATGTAAAATGACAATGCATTTCTGTATTTACATTTACATTTTCCAATACATTTGTGCAACGTTTGGCGCAAAATGAAAATGCAATTACATTATTTTAATTTGCCATTTCACACACTAGTTTTAATATGTAAAATAAATGCAAATTTTAATGCTTTATAAGTTGCAAAATTAAAATGAAAATGTATTACAGAAATGATTAGATATGTATAACACGTTCAAGCAAAAACTGTGGCAAAATTATCATTCAAATGCTCTTTTTCTTAATTGCATTAACACTCACAGTCAAGACACTTACGATTGCATTTTCATTCAATGTCCCGCAATGAATGTAGCAAAATGTGCACATTGAAAATGCATTCCGAGCTGATCACGTCTCCGCCCCCTCGCGCCATGTCAATCACTGCGTGAACAAGGCGGGGCTTGCAGAAGGTCAAGAGACTAAAGATTCGAGAGGATTCAAGTGAGAGAACATGGACAAGACAGTTGGTCCATGCACGTTTTGATCATTTTGGTTTATGGCTTCAATATTTAATTCGCACTTGTGGCAAATCAGCATGCTATAATGTTTCTGAAGGAACACTGAACACTGGAGTGATTATGCTGAAAATTCAGTTTTGCATCACAGCAATAAATTGTTACAAATTAAAATATAACCTTTTATTTAATACATTTAGTAATATATTACCGTTTTGTATATTATATTTTTTATTATATTTAATATATAACTGTATTAAACCACTATCCTTTAAACACTAGTATATCTAAAAAAAAATTCTAACAAGTGCCAGTGGATAGATAAATCTAAACTTCATTTTAGAGTATCTAACAAGTCTGTTTTGCTTTGACTTTCCAGTAATTAAATTGTCAAGGACAAATCCACATATTTACTTTGTGTGACTTCAAAGATGAGGTGAAACTAAACTACTTTTGTGTCCATTTTAGCACATTCAAAATATTTTATGTAACTATTCTGTTAAGGGAATTTTTTTTTATTTCTGCAGGATGTTGACTAGTTTCCTGGTGGGGTTGTTTAACATGTATGAAGACTTGTACTTTACATACTTGGAGATCAACCCTCTTGGTAAGACACAAAAGCCACCCATCCCACCTCAGCTGACAGTCTCTTCTGGATGATGTTTATTGTGCACCCAGCTGTACTTCTGATTCAGTTCTTCCCAAAGTCTGGGCACTGTTGATTCACTCTATGGAGACCAAAGAAAGACAGTAAAAGTTCTACTAGCTCGTTACATTTGGATGACTAAGAACAAATCTTATATTCACACTATTGATTTGCTTACTTTCCTTCATTACTGAAGACTAAACTCCGATCCAACTTGGTGTGAAAAAAACATCATAGAATTTTTTGAGGAAAGATTTAATTTGATCAAATTAAGGTTAATTAATTAACATGGATGCTGTTTGATGGTGACTGGGAATGTTTCATAGGGCACTAATTAATAACCACTGAGGGCCCTATGGCATCTGTTCCTGTGTTGTGAACGGAGTTTCAAACTTCCTTTGATGTTCCTCTTCATGTTTTTGTCTATAATAAGCCAAGGTTTTAACATTTTTGCATATTTGAACAAGCAGTGAAAGTGAAAAGTCTGTTAGGAAATACACTCTGTCTACATGAGTTTCTCATAGCATTTCACTTTTTTTTTAAACAATAAAATCACACACATGCCAATAATAATCAAAATCAGTCACATCAGTCTGTAAAAATAAAAAATAAAACTGGGATTAACAAACGCTGTCTTTCTCTGTCAGTGGTCACTAAGGATGGAGTGTATGTGCTGGACATGGCTGCTAAAATCGATGCCACAGCCGATTACTTGTGTAAAGCCAAGTGGGGTGATGTGGAGTTTCCCCCTCCCTTCGGCAGAGAGGCCTATCCTGAGGTAACATGTAGACGTGTATTTTGTTGATTAATGCAGTTCATTTTCAGTGACCGTTGCCATTCAAGTATTAATTTGTACGAGTTTATCTGTAAGCCCAACTAGGAACGGGAAGGAAACTGCTTGTACTTATCTGATTCTGCTGCGTTTGCTTACTTTCACTTCTTCTAAAGAATATGATTTAATAATTCATTAGAGGCAGTCTTTCATAAATCATTCATTCACCACACACCAACACTATCACAGTGATCAGTCTTGGAGAAAGAGAGGGTGAATTGTCATTTTTTGCAGTATGTGTTGAGGCAATGTTTATCTGACAGAGGGCAGGTTTATTTGATTTCACACACACACACACACACACACACACACACACAGATACAAAAGCTGTTACAAAAGACCGGTTTAGCTGGAATAAAATTGGTGTTGGTGTATTAATAAATAACTTTTGGTATACTCTTTTACATATCTGTCAGATGTGTCACTGTAATTGGTTGTTGATCCATATGGGTTAGGCAGAGAAGAGTGTTGGCTTCATTAAATATTTGACCAACACACAGTCCACAAGCCATTTCTGTTTACCGTGTCTTCACACCAGAAACGAATGAGTTTCTGCTGCTTTTTATCATCTGCTTCTCTTATAGCATTTTACTAGTAGATACACTTTTTGTAATTTGTTTTTAATTTACCATGTGAAACTTTTCATGACATTCCTGTAGGAGGCATACATAGCGGATCTAGATGCTAAGAGCGGCGCCAGCCTCAAGCTGACTCTCCTGAACCCTCGCGGACGGATCTGGACGATGGTGGCAGGGGGCGGAGCTTCTGTCGTCTACAGGTACCTGTCGCTCAGGAGTTATCTAGTTCGTACATGATGAATGAATGTTAACTCTTAGTGTTAACTGTTACAGATTTGTAATGGCATGAGGATGAGTCAATGACTGAATTTTCATTTCTAAATGAAATCCTAATGAGGGAAATCCTTAACCGTAGCTTGGATTATGAAACTTGCAGTAAGAGGCCGTTTGAAGGAAGATGCTGGTGTAATGAGCTGAACATAGAATGAGAGATGAAGCCGATACCTGTATGAGCCAGACTCTGAGAGCTAAATGACATGATAACGGTTATCTAGAGGTTTATCTTTCACTGCTGCACCTGTCCTTCTCTGGATGGAGAGAGGAGATGGAGCGAGAGAAAGCGTTGTGAGATTAATTAGGATGTGTATGTGCTGTCCTATGAGAGTAGAGCAGAAGATCAAGACACCAAATGTATTTCTCTTTAATGCTGATAAACTAACAAACAAATTAAACGGATGTTTCATTTACTGGTTAATACTGACTTGTTCTGTTTCCTGTGTTTCCTAATGTTGTGATTTCTGTCATAAATGTTCTTGACATGAAAGCCAACAGTTCAACGTATTGCATTTCTCCTCACTTTTAGTGACACAATCTGTGATCTGGGCGGAGTTGATGAACTGGCCAATTACGGAGAGTATTCGGGTGCTCCGAGTGAGCAACAAACATACGACTACGCCAAGACCATCCTCTCCCTCATGACCCGTGAGAAACACCCAAATGGTACGTCAACTAAGATCTTAAAGTTCAACTTTCTTTAGAAGTTTGATTTGAGAACTTAAAGTAGGCAGACGTGCCCCGAACTTGAGAATCCCACCTTTACAGTATATAAATATTGTATGTCCGGTATCTAATGTATCATTGTTTCTTGTGTAGGTAAAGTCCTGATCATTGGAGGCAGCATTGCCAACTTCACCAATGTAGCTGCAACATTCAAGGTTTGATCATAGAGTCCATCATGCTGTGCATGTGCATTTGTGTCATCTATCTTCATCAGCGCACATATGAATATTGTAACATCATGTGTTTGTTTGGCTGCTTTGTGTATCAGGGTATCGTCAGGGCTATCAGAGATTACCAGGTCCCTCTGAAAGAGCATGAGGTCACTATATTTGTCCGTCGTGGCGGCCCGAACTACCAGGAAGGTTTAAGAGTGATGGGAGAAGTTGGTGAGTTTGTGCATGTGTACATAAAGTCAAATCTTTAAGACTTGATCTCATGTGTGTTTGTGTGTGCAGGAAAGACCACTGGTATCCCCATTCATGTATTTGGGACTGAAACCCACATGACTGCTATAGTTGGAATGGCACTAGGTCATCGGCCAATCGCCACACAGCCTCGTGTTGCCGCCCACACTGCTAACTTCCTTCTCAACACTAGCAGTGGTACCACAGTGAGTGATTGTGTGACTTGATCTCATGTCCGTGTGTGTGTGTGTGTGTGTGTGTGTGTGTGTCTTTCTTTATGTGTGCTTGCATTAAAAACCTCTCATAGCTTGAAGCATGCCATTAGATGATCAAGGGCTTTTAGTAATGTTTCCTATTGTTGAGTCTTTTTCCACTGCTTTTAGAGATCACGAGTGCTGCTTGTACTGAACTATGAGTGTCACTGATATAGTTTGACAATTTCTTTCTACTGCTCTCTCTCCTGCTCCCAGACTCCTGCCTCGTCCAGGTCTGCCTCTTTCTCTGAGGTCAAAACTGGAGCAGAAAACTCATCAGCTCAAAAGACCCGTGCTGGACTTCCTCCAGGTTTGTGCAAATGGGATCACACTCCCACAAGCAGACAGTATTCACAGTAACTGAATGTTTGTTGGGATTTCTGGCATTGTACATAAGCAAACAATAAAGGCATGAGAGAAGGGTAGGATCAAAGCAATGCAAATACATATACATAAAATATAAGAGGACTGTGAGTCTCTGAGTCTCACTTCTAATGGGAAGCCGTGGCCTAGTGGTTAGAGAGTTTGACTCCTAATCCTAAGGTTGTGGGTTCGAGTCTCAGGCTGGCAGTACCATGACTTAGAGGGAGGAGCAGTTGGGGGTTCAGTGTCTTGCTCAAGGGCCAACTGTTGTTTCTCATTGTCCTCCTGTATTTATCTCGGTAGCCAAAAGCACCACTCTGTTCAGTGACCACACCAAGTCTATAGTGTGGGGGATGCAGACGCGTGCAGTGCAGGGCATGCTGGACTTCGATTATGTGTGCTCGCGTCAAGAGCCGTCAGTAGCAGCCATGGTTTACCCCTTCACGTGAGTCATATGCTTCCATTTAAAACCATAATAGGAGACAGTTTTCATTATAGAGTGATGTTTAGGAGTCCCAGATTGAATGTCCTTATATCACACATACTGTATGCATATTTGATCTTAAAACACATTATTTCTATTTTAAGCAGTGGAGACCATAAGCAGAAGTTTTATTGGGGTCATAAGGAGATCCTGCTGCCGGTCTATAAGAACATGGCTGATGCGATGAAGAAACATCCAGAAGTAGATGTGCTGATCAGTTTTGCCTCCCTGCGCTCTGCCTACGACAGCACCATTGAGACCATGCAGTACCCACAGGTCTGAGATCAGCATCAGATCAAACTATATGTTCATCTACTATTGCTTAAATGTTTGTTTACAAACCAGTGTCATCTGACTGTTCTGTGTGGTTTGTTGTATATAGATCCGCACTATAGCGATCATAGCTGAGGGGATTCCAGAGGCTTTGACTCGCAAGATCATCAAAATGGCAGAGGAGAAGGGAGTCACTATCATTGGTCCTGCAACGGTATGACTCCAAACTGCCTTTCTGTGTGTAGCTGTGTGTATACTCTGGGACAAATTGATTGGAATAATTGTAGGTGTGTGTGCCCTCTACAGGCCAAAAAATGTTGATGTTTGTAAGTTTAATAATAAACGTTGACATTAACAATGATAATAAAATGTATTCGAAGAAAGAGTTTATTAATTTTACATTACATATATACATTTTTATTTTATTATTAATATTTACGGTAGTAGTACTGTAGTAGTTGTAGTGGTAATTGTTGTTATTATTAAAGTAAGTAAACATTTTATTATATTACATAAATATATTAATAAATAAATATTGATAATAAAACAATAATAATAAATTAGTTCTATATTATAACTATAATTTAAATTTTTCATTTAAATAACTGAATGTTATATTGTTATATACATTGGAGAATAAAAAAATGTTTAATTCTACAGTGCACATACAATTGTTGTTAATTATTACTATTTATACCAGTTATATAAAACAAAACAAAAAATAGATTTTATGTATAATGACATTAGAATTGGAAATCATTATTTTTAATAGCAATAATAATAATAATAATAATCACTTTTATATGTTATAACTTGACTATTAATTAATTACTAATTTATTAAAAACTCATTTATTAACTATATATATTTTAGGAAAAATACAATATTTTTTATTGATTATTTAATGCAAGTAAAATGATGTTTATTATTATTGTACTTTATATATAAGATTTTTTTAATACATTGTAATGATGTAAGTTGATATAATATTAATGTTGTATGTTATATTATTATTAAGTGTGTGTGTGTGTGTGTTCTGATATATATGGTTAATAAGGACACACGTGAATAATGACATGGGTACTACAATGTAAGCATGATTTATGAGGACACTTCCTGTGTCCCTGTAAAATAAAATACTTAAAAAACAAACAAAACGGTGTTTTATGAAATAAAAAAATTGCCAGTAGTTTTCTGTAACGGGTAGGTTTATGTGTAGGTTGTTGTAGGGCGCTAGCAAATACAGTTTGTACGTTATTAAAACCATTACACCTATGGAAAGTCCTTGTAAACCACAAATGCAAGTGTGTGTGTGTGTGTGTTGTAGGTTGGCGGTATTAAACCAGGCTGTTTTAAGATCGGTAATACGGGTGGGATGCTGGATAACATCCTGGCGTCTAAGCTGTACAGGCCGGGCAGTGTGGCCTATGTCTCCCGCTCTGGTGGGATGTCCAACGAGCTCAATAACATCATCTCACGCACTACAGACGGAGTTTATGAAGGAGTTGCCATCGGAGGAGACAGGTGTGTGCTCAATACTGTAAATGGTTTGATTCATTGGATCAGTGTAACGGTTTGCGTGTGAGGTTAAACCTGTGGGGCATGTGTTTCCTGCAGGTATCCAGGCTCTGTCTTTATGGATCACGTGTTGAGGTATCAGGACACACCCGGAGTCAAAATGATTGTTGTGCTCGGAGAGGTTAGAGAAAGACATTTGTCCAGCTACTTACAGCCCTTTCTTCCTCCTCTTTAAAAATAAGTTCACGGTCACTATAAATTAATTATATAGAAATCTATAAAATTCACAATACATTCAGAGGTCTTCTCTTTGCTTATAGATTGGAGGAAATGACGAGTACAAGATTTGCAAGGGCATTAAAGAGGGCAGGATCACCAAACCTGTGGTCTGCTGGTGCATAGGAACCTGCGCCACCCTGTTCTCATCTGAGGTACAATGTGTCCAAAAGACCTGTTTAAGCAACTGTGAGTTTAACCTGCTTCAAATCTTAATGGCTGAATAAACTGATTGAATCCTGCTTTTGTGTTCAGGTCCAGTTTGGCCACGCCGGAGCTTGTGCTAACCAGGCGTCTGAGACTGCACTTGCTAAGAACAAAGCTCTGGAAGAAGCAGGAGCCTTTGTGCCCAAGAGCTTCGACGAGCTGGGAGACGTCATCAAGTATGTCGTCTTTGTGGACTTCCAAATTGAACTTCTTAACCTAGCCTTCATTAACCACATGTTTGTGTGTCCTATAGATCTGTGTATGATAATCTAGTAGCCCAGGGTGTGATTGTGCCTGCTAAAGAGCTTCCTCCTCCCACGGTGCCGATGGATTACTCTTGGGCTCGAGTGAGTATGAACAACATGCGTTTTGTAGAAGAGTCTTGTCTGGTGGTTAAGCAGCATCTCTTCTGTTCTCTCTTTGTAGGAGCTGGGACTGATCCGTAAACCGGCGTCCTTCATGACGAGTATCTGTGATGAGAGAGGACAGGAGCTCATTTATGCAGGCATGCCCATTACTGAGGTCTTTAAGTCTGAGATGGGGCTGGGCGGCACCCTCGGCCTGCTCTGGTTCCAGAGGAGGTATGTGTCACTGTCTGTTTAGTAGTAATATTCTAGTAGTATTTTTATTATAAAATCTCATAAATTATGTTGTTATTAAGAATGAGATTGGGACTTTCAGCTAATCTGTGTATTGCTGCAGGCTGCCGCGCTATGCCTGTCAGTTCATCGAGATGTGTCTGATGGTGACGGCGGATCACGGTCCTGCTGTCTCTGGAGCTCATAACACCATAGTGTGTGCGCGGGCTGGAAAAGACCTGATCTCCAGCCTGACCTCAGGACTCCTCACCATTGTACGAAATGAAACCCTTTCTCACTTACGGTCTGCTTGGCATCAGAAGTGCGTCTTGTTTCATCACTGGCTCTGTTTGTGTTTAGGGGGACCGTTTCGGAGGTGCCCTGGACGCAGCTGCGAAGCAGTTCAGCAAGGCGTTCGACAGTGGCATGCTGCCTATGGAGTTTGTCAATAAAATGAAGAAAGATGGCAAACTCATTATGGGCATCGGACACCGGGTGAAATCGGTGAGTACACCAACACACGAAAATCCAAAGTGTTCAAAAATGTGTAATATTGTAATTTCACACCGTTTCTCACAGTTTTGTTTTACTGGCTTTACTGAATGATTTATTTATTTATTTTTATCAGATCAATAATCCTGACATGCGGGTCCAGATCCTCAAAGACTTTGTGAAGCAGCACTTCCCTGCCGCTCAGCTGCTGGACTACGCTCTGGAGGTGGAGAAGATCACCACCTCAAAGGTACAAACACTTGCATGTGTCTTGGATTTACGGCTGGTATTAGCGTTGTCCACGGAAGTAATATTGTAACTGAACCCAGTGAGAAATGCACTGTAAAATCTTTCTCCCTCTCATTAAAATTGCTGACCACATTGATTCCTGTTGAAATGATTTCATTTCCTCAATGAAAGTTTCACCATGCAACAGTAAATGTGACTGCAGCTTTAAAAGGAAAATAAGAAAAGCATTGAACATCCAGAGAAACATACATGTATGCTCAAAGCATCAGCTATGAATAAATGTCAATGAAAACATTTAGATCATCCTAATTTAATCTCATAAAATCTCTCTCTTTATCAGAAACCAAACCTTATCCTGAATGTTGATGGTTTCATTGGAGTGGCATTTGTGGATCTTCTGAGAAACTGTGGTGGCTTTACTCGGTGAGAAAAAAAAGTGTATTATTTCTACTTACTTATTTTAATTAAATGTATAATTTTTCATCGTTATATATCATAGTCTTTTATAGGCTTGGCATTCATTTTTATATTTTATATTATTCTTTTAATTACATTTTTTATTCTGTTATGCACTTTTTAGTGGGATTTATATATATATATTTTTTTTAACTTTTAGTTTAATTTCAGTTTTAGAAATATAGTACCTCAACTTAAAATTATTTCATTTAGCTGCCAAGAGATCATTTCTAAGGTTTTTTTTTCTTTCTAATATTTATATTTTACTTTATTTCAGCTTATTTTCAGTTAACGAAAATTATTTTCAATCTTAACTAAAGTTAAAAACACTGGCAAAGTAGAGTGTTCACATAAATGGTAGTAAAAATAACAATGATCTCTCACACACTTTATTTTTCTCTTTTACAGTGATGAGGCCGATGAGTTTGTGGAGATTGGAGCACTGAATGGAATCTTTGTGTTGGGACGCAGCATGGGGTTCATAGGTGTGTGTGTGTGTGTGTGTGTGTGTGTGTGTGCGTGCGCGTGTGTGTGTGTGTGTGTGTGTGCGCGCGTGTGAGAGAGATCTATCTCTGACGTGTCTGTTATGAAATAATGTTATTTAAACAACCTTATCTCTCTTTTTATGCAGGTCATTATCTGGACCAGAAGCGCTTGAAGCAGGGTTTGTACCGCCATCCTTGGGATGATATTTCTTATGTACTTCCAGAACACATGACCATGTAATGACAGATTCCAGATCTCACTAAACCTGTGCACTATGGAAGTAAAATAAGTTTTTATGTATGTGTAAATGTCTACATGCACTCCTCCAAATGTGAGTGTTTGCGTTACAATCTTCTTCTCTCTAGTGTTTGTGATCTTGTGTAAGAGTGAGAGTTTTCTTCTGTAAACTGTAATTGTAACCTGTGAATAACCTAAATTCCTAGTATTGATTGTGCAACGTCATTTTAAAACTGTGAAAAAATTCGAACACATTCCATTTTTCTGTAGTAAGCATCTCATGTACAGTATATCTAAAACACGAAGACCTGCTTGTCATGTCAGTGTGCATACAAAAGGGAAATTAGATAAGAAACTAAAATGCCTGGTTGATGTAAACTTCTCAGTGTCATTTATTTTTAGTGGTGGTGACCGCACACTGAACTTGTGAAAGAGCACTTAAAGAATGTAAATGTCAGACTTATCTGTCCTGATAGCTAGGCTGTGCTTTTTCAATGTTATTTTGAGTAGTATCTTGTCAAAAGTGAGATCCATAATTAACCCAGTGCAATTATCCACTGCGCATAACAGTATGCAGTAGCTTCATGCATGTCTTTATAAGTCGTCTTAAATGTCAAACCAACTAATTTGCAGGAAAAAAAGAAAGTTGCTATTTTTATGAACTAATAAATATATATATATATATTATACAGATCAAACAAGTATTTTGGCCACCAGTGTTATTTGTAAATGTTCTGCATGCCACAAAGTTCACAATGTTTACAGTCCATCTGTGCAGCTGTTCAGTGTCAGATATTTACTTCAATGATCTGGTTAAAAATAACATTTATTCTAAAAATGTAATCTCTTTTTTTTTTTTTTTTTCATTCAATCCATGCTCAGCTGTGATGACCATTAAACTGAATTCTGTTTTAAAGCAGATTCACTGGGTATGTGTTGTAGTTTTTCTTTTCTTTTCTGTTGTTTTAGATGAATTGCTCTATGAACAACACTGATGATGATTTGGTATTGTTGGTTATTGAAGAAATGTTCCCTAGATGGCAGTGTCCTAATGCACAAATGCTGAAGCTCAAGCTTTGGACAAATGAGGATCTAAAAAATTTTTCAGACCCCCTTGAGTGTTGATTGAAATACCTTTAGTCCATAGACCTTCGTCATGGTATTGTCATATTAAATTTTTGACAATGAAAATGAGTCTATAGCCCCTTTCGGACACCCTTTTCCATATAATTACCTAATGTGGTAATGTAATGTCTCTTCTTTTACAACATTAGTGAACGTGAAAGTGAATGTGATTGGTGTTGAATTCAAGCAGGGGTGTCAAGATTTGAAATCACTCTACTTTCTGGAAATTTTGTCAGAAATGTGGCTAAGAAAATCAACAAACAGGAAGTACCTCTTGTAAAGTTCACTGAAATGACATTGACATAGGATTTAGACTAAATTAACTGTTAAGGATATAAATCCGTTATAAATAAAACAATGTTCTAAATTATCAAATTATATTTGTGAGGAAATTACGCATCAAATTTTGCACAAAAAATGTTAAAATGTGTTAAGAATATTCTTCTTTATCGTCCCACTTTAGAAAAGGATGTTTCAGAAGTGGGACAGCAGGTTTTGACTAATGTGGGATAGTCTAATATGTAAAGTTATTCAATTGATAAAATGTGCATTAAATGCCATACATGTAAGTTTGTAAATTTTGTGGCTTATAATGCCACAATATTATTTGTTTTAAGATCCAGATTCACAGTTTAGCGACTAGAGGACAATGGGATCCTGGACCATGATGAGTCCATGACTGGCCAGGCCTGCTTATTTCGGTTATGAAGTGTTTTCACCATTAAAATTAGCTTAACACAAGCTTTTGAAAAAAAAAAGTTTAATATTAGAAGTTTATAGAAGTTTAATAACTGTTTTAAAGGCATTCCATGTTCGCCAAAATTTGGGATAACTTTTAGACGACCTTTCAGATTTATTTAATTACAAAAACTGTTATAAACTTATTTCATATTTCCTCTAAACCATGTGTTTTTTATGTATAAAAATAAATGTAATTATACAAGTAAACTTTTTATTATTATTATTATAACAGTAACCTCCGTTCAATTAGCTTATTAGACACAGTCAAGAAGCATGAATTAACAATCAAATTAAATCAATATCAAAACAATTCAACTTAACTACAGAGTACACAAAAGTGCCATTTAGTTATATTTACAGACTGTTTAATGCACCTCAGAGGTAGCATGAGAGCATTTAAATTCATAATTACAATTTTAAGTGATGAATGCTTTTAAATAAGTTATGATTATAGTCAATTTGTTCAAACAGCTGATTCATTCCGGAACAAAGAAAGTGACTTTTCAAAAAGATTCTTTCAGAAAGTATTATTATATACTGTATAATAAAACATAGGAATCCCTTTCATTTCCAAAATAACCTAACCAGTTGGATCTGGAACGTCCCCATCCTGAAAAAAAAAAATGTTCTTCATACAAATGGTTTAAAGAGTGAGATGTAAAGGTCATGATCATTAAACTTTTTTTTTTTTCTTTTTTTTTGTGAAGACCTGTATCTGAACTGTAAATCATGCTTTTTACAATCATTTTACATTTTACTGTTACTTTAAATACTGCCTTTCCCTGCTTACATTGTATTAATTTTATTTGTACAGGTCTTAAAAAAGGTTTTTAAAAAAATCTTAAATTTGTGTTTCAAAATCCTGCAGAATCCCTGATTGTGAAATCCATTGCTAGTAAACTGGGTTGTGTGCTGTATTATGCAAGGTGAGGAGAGAGTGAGACGTGCCGTCAGTGCATCTGTCCTTGTGTCACAAGATCAGGGTACACTATCTAAGGCTACGAGTGTGATGAGCACCCCGAGTCTACCCCAGGACAAGCTCAAAAGAAGATCAGATGTTGGCCACAGATAGAGATAATGAACCCTGGGGTTTGTATAAAGACACCTAGCTTGCTAACCGAGCTGTGTGTGTGAGAGGATGCTGAGGCACTGTGCCTACAAACATTATTTCATGTGTATGTAAAAATATGTCTTCGTTGGAAATCCGTAAAGCAGGTCACTACTTTATGTCTGAAATCTGTGTTTAAGTGTTTTACTTATGCCACATTAAAGGTAAGCATTAAAATGACAGATTTACAGGCTTCAAAATTCTGTTCGTGCACAAGTACTGATTAAGTTATCTTGAAAATAAATTGAAAGCATACACACAGAATATATGTGTATGACCTCCATATTAACTAAATAAGGCCTCTAAATTATCATGATCAAAACTTTTAGTGTAATTAAAAAACCTCAGGTTCCGATACACATTTCTTTTTGTTGTGTAACCTTTAATGGTTTTAATAAAGTAAAACTTAAATTTTTTGTAATATTTTAAGATGAAGACTGTAATGAGTCTACTATATTATTATAAAGATCTTATTTACATTACAAGCTATCAGAATTTCATTTGGTTATATAAATATCATAAACTGATAATGTTTTTCTCAGTTTGGGCCTCTGAATAAAACTGATGTTTTAAATAGTCCTTTATCATAATATATGAACCAAAAAACTTGATGTGTCAAATATGATACTCAACAAAAAACAAAAATGCAATCTTTAATGAATTAGTTTTAGTATATTGTCTAAATATTTAATAAATCAGATAAACTGATTTTGCTTACTATATCATCCATCATGGTTTACAGGGTTAAATTGAGACCTTGCAAATTTTGGCTATGGACAGGAATGATGACTCTAATCATTTAGCTTGTTTAGGACAGGTGTGACATTAGTTTTCTAGCAGATTAAGGGTGAAAGAAGGACTCGGAGTAACCCAAACCATATCAAGATACACAGAATATCCTAAATTTTTGACTTGTAGCTGAAAACAACCACCCTAATACACTATCAACAGCAACATGCTAACAACCATTTATAACACAATGTGGCATCATTGTTGTGAGGTTGCACAGGAAAGAACCTTACTTATTCTTCAGAAAGTGTAAAGCTCTGGTTTCGAGTAATAATGTTAACTTTACACAATCTGACAGAACTAGGTAAATAGAACAATGGCCACGCTGAACCAGTCACAAGCTACATGATCAGATATCATAACTGAATTACTCTGTAATCTGTGCCAGACAGAATCCTGAGATGCCACATGATATGAATCAAATATCAAAATAACAGGCTATACAGTATCTGTTTTGCATTCTGTGTGGCAGTATTATACATTTTTGGAATGGAATCTCTTCCATGACTTAAATAAAATTCGGAAAAATTAGAGATGTCGATTGATTTAACTTGTAATTAAGGAGTTTGCAGAGAACATAACATGAGCTAGGCTATAGTTGGAAATGCATTGTGTTTCAGTGTGACATTTGACAGAACAAAAACTGTCAATCTGGATCTTGTTGGAGACATTTTCTGTCAGGGTGTGTGTAAGAAAATCTCTTTAAAGAAAATATTCTCACTGCTGGTTTCTTAAGGAGGTGGTCTCAGCTAATTTGTGATTGGCCAACGTTAGAGAAAAAGGAAGCAATTGGCTGTTTAGACAGAAATGGGTGTCTCTCTGCTGGCAGCTTGTGGTTTATGTTAGGGATGCTGAAATCATGAGTTTCTTCGAACACCTTCAAGACTTCAAGCATTTCGAATGTGATACTGTGAGGCTCATTCATATAATGCAGATAAAACGTGTAAAATATTTGCTCTCATTGAAATGTATGAAGTGCAGTGTGTTTCAGATTATTTGCAAGACTAAAGAGTTAAAAAAAAAAAACAGGAAGTGTTTTATAACCTAGCTATTACGTCATATCCTGTGGATTTTGTATGATCAGAAAACATTGCATCCTATTGGTTGCAACATTTTAAAAAGAACACCAGATTATGGGTCAGGGTATGGTAAGAAAAACAGCTATAAAATAAACCTATGAAAGAAACCAACTGTGCTTCATGTGTTAAACCTCTTTGGGATTTTAAAGGGATGGTTCACCCAAAAATGAAAATTCTGTCATTCCATACCTTTAAGTCCTTTGTTCGTCTTCAGAACACAAATTAAGATATTTTGGATGAAATCTGAGAGCTTTCTGACCCTGCATAGACAGCAAGGGAACTGAAATATTCAAGGCCCAGAAATGTAGTAAGAAATTCATTAAATAGTCCATGTGACATCAGTGGTCCAACTGTAATTTTATGAAGCTACGAGAATACTTTTTGTGCGCAAAGAAAACAAAAATGACAACTTTATTCAACAATTTCTTCTCTTCCAGTCCTCGACACGTGTCCACCAGTGTTTGGAATAACGGCGTTTAAAAGAACGGCATTAGGTAACAATGTTATTTTTTCAGTAACGCGGTAATCTAACTAATTACTTTTCCTGTCGTTACAACGCCGTTAACATTACTGAACGTTAAATGCGGTGCGTTACTATGCATTGATTTAATAAACTATGCAATCCGAACGTACCCCTGGCTCACACAGCGAGTGAGCAGGTGGGTTAATGACGAGATAAGCGATTATGATTGGCTAAGGCAGAGTCATGTGTTTCATGGTAGCCAATCAAAGCCAGTGTTTTTACACACATGCCGGCACACGCGGCTGCGCCAGCGGCGCCAAACACACACACGCAACAGCTACACAGAGATTCACAGCAGAGATGGCGAGCAATCCGATGAAAAGTTGGCATTTTCAAGGTGGAGATATAAGCACTACTTCAAATTCATTGTGGTCAAAGGCAAGAACGTGCATGTGATGTGTACATATAATGTGTGACACACATCTACAAAGCTAGTGGCCAAAAACACTTTTCTTACAAAGATAATACTTGAAGTGCAGGATAAAACTCTTGCTGTCTGTTGACGGGCAATAAATATCAAAAGTTATATACCTGTCTGTTCTACTCATTTCAACTGACTTGTGAAAACTGCAAAAAAAAAAAAAAAAAGTAAAAATTCTCTGACATGTAGCAACTTTATTATTTTTTTTTTTTCAGTAACGGAAATAGTTACTTTCCCTGGTAACGAGTTACTTTTATTATAGATTAATTCAGTTACCAACTCAGTTACTTTTTGGAACAAGTAGTGAGTAACTATAACTAATTACTTTTTTAAAGTAACGTTCCCAACACTGGTGTCCACAAGAGTACCATGACGCATGCGTGTGCATTCTGGGCATTAAAAGTTCTTGGATTTCGTCAGTAATATCTTAATTTGTGTTCTAAAGATGAACAAAGGTCTTATGGAATTGGAAAGACATGAGGGTAAGTAATTAATGACAGAATTTTTGGGTGAACTAACCCTTTAGGTTTTTGGAGTGTCTATTTACACTTAGTGCAAATAGCCTGCCTTGTTGGCTGAAGCTATGTACACTAACTCCGCCCACCAACGTGTGACTAGTCAACACTGCAAAAGACAACCAACCATCATCTGTTCCAGTTGCGCAGATGGCAAATCGTTTGGCGTACTCATTTTGACCCGATTGACCTATTGAAATTTTGCCAAACTTTTTTCTCTCTTTTCAAATTTCAAATCACATCAGAAAAAAAAATGAAGAATATAATCAAAAAGTTGAAAATAAAGTATTGGGTAGGGTTATGATAGGTGTAGGGAGGGTTTTATTGTCCCAATAAGGTGGCATTCATTTTATAATTTTAATAATTACAATTTACACTCAGTAAGTTCATATTGTATACTGTTTTACAATGTACTACAATACTAAGGTGCAGAAAATTGCCACTACTTACAATAAGTAGTAACATTTTTAACAAATTGTAAATATAATCTATACTGTAGCTATTTACACTTAGTGCAAATAGCCGCTGCCTTAAGTTTTATTCTTTTATCCCTTTGTTATAACCCAATTTTTTTTTCTTTTTTTCTTAATAAGGATTAAACTTTAGATGTGTGGTTCTGACAACATATAAAATCATGAGGAAAAAAAGTTTTAAGAAAATATATTATTGTTTTATTACAAGTCTGGACAAAGTGCACTCAATAATAATTTAGAGATGATTATTTTCCCTTTTGTCAAGTGTGTGAATATAATGATCATAAATATGAAAAAGCATTCATCCTTAAATATTTTTACTGCAATCATCTTCCTCTTTCACTCCACAGGTATTATATAAATTACACACACACACACACACACACACACACACACACACACTGATTTCAATAAATTATATCTCTGGTTTAAATAAATATACTTCTCAAATGTGTTCTTTTTTTTCCAGCAGGCCTTTTTTTCCTGTGCTGGCCTATCCCACAGACTGGATTAACAAAGAGGATCTGTTCTTCTCCAGAACATTTTAACAATGTATGTGGTTATGTATCTCCTTGTATCCGTTTTAACAAGGTTCTCGGGTTGCTCTTCTGAATGATGTCTTCTGTCGATGAACACCTGTGGCGTAAAGTTTGGTTGCTCGTGTCTCAAAAGCATTGACCATCTGTTTGACCACCTCATCAAAAAATACTGTCACTAATTGTGAGTGGAGCAGAGATTTGAACTCGAATGACACCTAGAAAGGGGATACACAGTTATGGGTAAAATTAGCATATATTTTAACCCACAAGTTAATTTATTTATGTGCTGTATGATTAAAAAAAAAAAGATTTGATGCTAAAGTTCAGTTGAGGGTTTTTTTTCTAATTAACAAAAGGCTTTTTTTCAACATTTGTTTATGTTTTAGTCATCTTCTTCTTTTTTTAAATCACTGTGGCCTTCAATCTCCCATATCTCCCAGATATCCTAATCTAATGACGTTTAGGTCATACAGTTCCCTCCAGTAATGGAATGGTTTTTATGCCTGTCTTCATTACTGGCTATTTAAAGAGAACCGGAAGGGCAAATCACAGGTGGTAAAAATAGGCACTAATTTGGTCTAATACCTCTGCTCACTTTGAACAGGAATTATGGGATTAAAGCACCAAAGAGGAAGAACATGAGTAATAGAAGTGTCAATCTGATGAATGTAGACTGTAAAAGGGTGTGCGTGTCTCTGTATTTGCCAGCTGCACTACTTACAAAGAACTCCACATTGCAGGATTCGGCCTGGCCCCCAGCTCCAGGAGTGAATCGCCACAATGTCTCGAGGTGATTGAAGAGCGTCCCGTCTGTACACACCGCCTGAAACACAAGAACATACTTCAGACAGAAGGCCACTGACAGCTTACTTGGCCAGTTTGTAAACTGATCCTGTGATGCATAGACATGCTGTAGTCTTAGCACAAACATCAGATTTACCCACGTTAAATCAATACCATTTAATCTACATAAATCTACTTCCAAATCACAACCTCTTTTTGTTAAAACAAGAATAATGCCTTCGTAGAAAAACCGTTTTCTAATTTCTTGATAGTTTTTTTAGACTCACTCGGACTTGGTGGTTCGGGATGACTGTGATCTCAGAGGTGTAGTGTTCGACAAATGGGGGGAACCCGATTTCAAGCTGAGCTCGCATGTCCCCATTTCGCCCCTTCGTCACCTTTGACCTCTTGCACCAAGGCACAAACTGCTGGTACTGGTCCACATTGGCAACAATGCTGTACATCTGCTCAGGTGAGTAACTGGTGGGAAAATCAACTTGTGTTAACAAAGATATTGCTAAAAGAGAATCAACTTCAAAAATCAATATTTTTTTGTGTTATGTAACAGCGATTTGTACATACGCAATGCTCCGGCTCTCCGAGTACTCCATTCTCCGCGCTATGAGGGGGGCTGATAAGTTAATGAAGCTCCGGCTGGGCACCATCTGAGAAGATGCTGAAGGAGGACGTAAGCTCACTCGTCGTGTAGCTAAGATGCCACATGAGCTTAAATGTCTTAAAAAAAAAAAAAGGAAACATAAGTTTTTAATCACCTGACCAAAGGAGAATACTATAGGTTACAGCCACACTCTTGTCATATGTCTGTAAAGGGTCGCATCATTCAACTTGTTGACAGATTTGTTTACAACAAATGTGAAAAAACGATGTGAAGCAGTGTTTTTGGAAATTTCCATGTTGACCTGGTAAAATGACGTACTTTCTAGTAAATAGCAAAGAGCAGCCGATCAATTACAGGTAAACCCGTTTCACCGCTGTATGGCCCACGGCCAGAAGCGCGCGGCCGCGCACTGGCACTGCGTTATTCAAATAAGGCACGCGCTTCGCTTTCCTTCCAGAAAGAAAAATCATTAAAATCTTTCAAAAAAACTAAATTAATTTACTGGATTAAAGCTTTATGTTATAGTTACGTTACAGCTACCTTTGTCGATATTTGACAGAAATACAAGGCTATATTTTTTTCTTCTGGTGCTCACAGTAACTCTTTCAGTTTCTCCGTCTCGTGACTTCTCACCCCTCTGTGTCCTGTGAGCTATTTAACACTAGAAATTCCCACACAGTTAACAACTACCTAGTCTCTCAGTTCAACAGGTTTTTTCACCACTGCAACCATTTGACATAAACACTGAACGCATATTTATTTACAGTCGTTGAACTAAACTGTAAAAGAAACTTAAAGCACCAGGCTGTTTTCTGAACTAACATTCGTCATTTGGTGGTTTGTTCAGGTAAAATAGCCTAAATTACTGAATTATATATAATGATTTATAAACAGTTCTCTCTCTTTTTTATGTTTTATGGATGGCGAGTATTGTACAGGCTGAGTGATGCGCTTTTACCTGATGGTGCAGTTGGAGTTTCTCCTCATAACCTCGCACGACTGTCTTTCTGACATCTCCAGAGCCCGGAGGAGAAGCGAAGTGGCCTTCTTTGCCATTTGTGCTATTCGAAAGGTTGTAAAATCACTCCAGCTTTTCCGTGAATGGAATGGTATCTGTGTCGATGGCCGTATTAACCGGCGGCTCCGCTGTTAGCGCCCGATGGTGGAGTCGCTCTTCTGTTACGAGCAGAGCTGGAGAGTGACGCTGTGAGGGGAGGAGCTAACAGGTACTTATTCACCTTCAGGGGGTTCACTGTGGCGCGTCATTGACTGTGGAACAAGGACAAAAATGCGCTTTAGGGCAGTGACTCTCACCCCACCCTACCTTTGTTCACAACAAATATTAAAGGCCCCATTGTTTTTTTTTTAATGATTTAGAAGATAAGACTTAAATATGAGGATTAGCCAATTTTAAAGTTTAGTAGAAAAAAATTTATATATAAAAAATAATAATAATAACAACTATGGAGATAAGACGAACACACTTTTAAACTCATATATCCAGGTTTTTCAAGACCATGGTGTGAACCAGTTGCTGAAGGAGTGAATAAAATAAAAAAACATCTCACATCCGAGAAGCCGTTTCACTCTGGATATATGCCACAATAGTGAAGAAAAGGCAATAGCATTTAATATGACTTTAAATCATTATTTTAAGTCACCCTGAGCCCCCCACAGATGATTTCTGGGGCCTCCTGATTATAAGAACCACTGCTTTAGTGTGCACAGAGAGCCAATATTGCATCCTAAAACCAAAGTTTTTGCTTCCTTTTTTTCTTAAGAAAAAATATACCGTAAAATACATTTAATGAATGATGTAATGTGGTTTGTAACTATCAGGTAAAATACTTTCTTTGGACCATGTGGGTACATGTACTGTACATAACATCAAGAAGTTTACAAAGGTTACTCTATTTAAGGTGAACAAATGGGCCTCCAGGTGTAAAAAGACAAAATATGAAATATATGAGATATATACATATATTAGTGCTGTCAATCGATTAAAAAAAATTAACTAATTAATCGCACAATTTTTAAAAATTAATCGCGATTAATCGCGATTAATCGCAATTAAAAGACTGAAACTTTTTGGATATGTAAATGTAAAATGTAAATAATTAATGTAAACTCAAGACAAATAAACTATTTAAATTCAAAATATGATTGTTTATTGGAATTTTTGTTTAACTTGTAACACAGATTTTCTCATGTAAACAACATACCTGCAATAAACCATCAATATCCTCCAAATTAACTGTTGGCTTGAAAGCCATATTTATTACAGAAATAAAAGCACAGGCATGTAAGTACCATTTGAATTTCAAAACAATCAATGCCAATAAAAAACAAAAATGATTTCTGTTATGTTGAATTCTAAGTGGACTGCAAAAAAATTCCAAAGTATAGTCATTGCCAGTGCTTTAAGTGGGCCGGTACGCACCAGTACTCAGTACCGTCACTTCCAAATATAGCTCTTGAGCGTACTGCCACCTCTCCGTGCGCCCAGAACGTGCTTGTAGCGTACCGGTACGCTCATTTGGACATCTGTTTTAATAGAGGTTTTAATCTTTTACCTGCACTGCCGATTTTCAGAGCGCCCTTCACAATGCAAGCTTCCTAATTCATCCCACCCAGAGCAGAAACTACATTACCCATTCACCCTTAAGTTATACAAGTGAATAGCGCACGTGTCGCTTTTCCCACTGTTAAGTGTCAACAACTCAACGTGGCCGGAGAAGGTGTGTGAAACTCGTTGTGAGTTATACTAAAGCAAAATCTTGAGTATTTATTGTCTGATAAACATTAAAAACTGTCTGCGGAGGTTGAGTCGTCATGCAGCCCCCGCTGGCTGTTCATTGGCTGCAGCATCTTTTTTCTAAGTTCTAAAAAAATCCCGTAGACGGCAAGGCACAAATTTAGATATTCATTTATCTAATTAATCTATAGCCTATGCACAAAGACAATATGATCTTTTTGTCCCCTTTTTGTTTTAAAGCTTGATGAAGAGAGAGAGCGCAAGTTGCTGCAGCTGAGGAGGACAGTGATGCACGCGTACAGGAGTGATTGACAGTTCGCGGCACTGTGTACAAAAAATACTCCGCTACACAATTATTTCCTTATTTTCGTTTAAGCTTATTAACGTTAGCGTTACAGAAAGGTCTGATTTACGCACTGTTACAGTCATTGTTTTTTTTTTTTTTTTTTTAAACAATGACATTTGAGTTCATGATTTTAATGTTGCTGTTTCTTGTGGCAGATTGAAGAGTAATCCGGCAGAGTTTTATACTGAAACTTTCCGTCTAAAAGTCCTTCCTTGGTCTTATCCATATTTCTTTGCACGTTGAACACACATAGGCCACAACTGGAAATAAAAAAAAAAACTGCAACCGCGTTAATTGCGTTATTTTTTTTTAACGCGTTAAATATTTCAAATTAATCGAATGCGTTAACGCGCTAATTTTGACAGCACTAACATATAGGCTATATATGACTTTTTACACCTGGATTATATATATATATATATATATATATATATGTGTGTGTGTGTGTGTGTGTGTGTGTGTGTGTGTGTGTGTGTTATTTAAAAAAAAACAATTAATTTTTTTTTGATTTGGTATCAAATTATAAAACAAAATGTACTATTTATTATTTATTAATATTAATCTGTTTATTAATAGATTATGTAAAATAATTGTTTTCTGCACTATTATTTCAAGAATTTCAGACTCTCAGATTTCATTCTTTCTTTCTTTCTTTCTTGAAGAGGAGGAAACGTCAGGAGGAGAGGAATCATGTGCTTCTGTTTGAGCCTGACTCAACATGTCATTAACCCATAAAGAGGAACAGGAATAAACCAGATAAGGCAGAGTCAGTAAGTGACTGCCGTGATTGGCTGCTAGAAATAAGGTAACGCCACAGATGAGCTTAAATGTTAACTTTTCATTCAGTACAGGACTGCAAAGTGCAACTAATTGCTGTTGTGTAATAACTGGAACATCAACCATGACGTTGCAAGAACAGGCTTGATGCAGAAAATGTGGGCTCTTACATTCGGATCAAAGTCCACAGGTTCAGGTGATTTGGCGCTGCTGTACACATGGCAAACACGTATATAGTCAATGATGCACCTGTACTTTTATTACCTGCATTTAATATTCTTCACACTAAGAAAAAATATATATTTTAAGAACTATTAACTAAAAGGTTCTTTGGGGAACCAAAAATGGGTTTTCTATGGCATTGCTTCTAAAAAACAAATCTTTCTTGAACCTTTATTTTTAAAAGTAAAGAACAAAGGCAGCTGCTAAAATGGCCCAGTTATAATTGTTTCAGAGTCAGTCTTACTTTCTTACAAGGACAAGACAGTTGATTGTGTTCTGTTGGTTATTGAAACTAGATATATTATAACTTTAAACAAAAGTGTCGACCCTTTAATATAATTTAAACCCATGAAGTAGTACCACATGCACCGCAATGGCTGATCCTTGCATCAAGTGGCTTAAGTTGGTTATGTGACTGTCTCACCAAAACTGATCTCTTGTGTTAGATCTAATCCTCTTTAACAGTCCCTGATCAGAGTCCTCCACCTAGTCCCGACAGTGTCAGAATACGCAAATCACTACGTCAGCGTGTGTATTTTATTGCACCTATCAATGAACAATCTCTGCTGTCTTCTGGGAACTGTAATGTAGTGTGATATGACAGGACAAAACAATTTTTTTGCAAAGTATTACATAACTGACTTAGGTTGGGTTAAGCAGCTATTTCTTGTTGTGTGTATATATAGGCCATAGACCTCTAAAAACCAGAACGAAGGTGTAAGGCAGCTGTGAACCTGTGATGTGCTGGTCATCAGTGACGTTTGCATATGATCCAGATCACTGTGTCCTTGAATGAAACGCTCACAAAATAGAGCACAATAATGACCTTGCACAGACTTGGTATGCTCTTCTCTCACTGTTTCCTCTGCTCATGGGTAGCAGGGCTCTCTGTTAGTGTAATATCTGAGAAATGGAGTCTGAGCTTCAAATGCCATATACACCTAACAGTAAAGACAAGAGCGGGAGGAGCACGGTAACACAGTTATTGTAATATGAGTAGTATCTTTTAAACTTTCACACTTATAACAACATGCCACTCTTCTTTCCAATTCTTCCCAGTTAAAAATAAAAACAATATTAAAATTAAATCTAAAAACACAAATCTCTCATTGACGAAAAAATAAAGAAATCCAGATGCACAAAATTAGAGTGATTACGACTCACAAATGTTGTTAATAAAATGAAATAACAAAATGAAGAATAACATAGCCATTCATTAAATGTGTGATATAGTGAAAATGACCTTTTTTTGCTCTGCCAATTGTTTTAAGATTCATTAAAATATTATTTTAAATTATAAAACAATTCAACTCAAATCAATAGCTCATATCTGTTTATCTATTTGGCTCTGAATCAAGCCCTGATCGCCCTGTCAGGGTTTGACTTCCTGAATCAGACGTTCACTCAGAGGCTGATGTTAGCAGCTGTATGATGTCCTCTGTGTCCTGAGCTGCGTTCTTCTACACAGCCTGACAGTGCTGCAGGTACTGATCATACAGGCTGCGCGTGTGCGCCTCGACGCTGGGATCAGTTCTCTTCAGGTTCATCAGGAAGTCTGTGATGACTGGACTGCATTCAATCAGGCTCACACTGCAGCATGGGAGGTGTGTAATGTTTAGATGGATTTAGGATAGTGTAGGGGTACCTGAGCAATATATCTGAGGATCATTTTGGAACATTTAATAGGGAAAAGGATTCTATTTGGTCATGTATGAAGTTGTGCACATAATACACTGGATCCTGAAGTGCTGAAGTAGTATAGCCAGGCTCTCACAAGCACCCTCTACTGCACATTTGCTAGCACAGTAGACCTCCTGAGTTTCAGACTGAGAACATTTATATATTTCTTATTATTTCTTTATTCAAACTGTTTGTTTTTCTTATTGCAAGCAGTCTTACAAAATTTACTGAGATTTACGCTTTAAAACAAGGGGGGGAACTATTTGCCAAGATTGTAAAAAATATTATCTTAAAATACGTTTTTTTTTTTTTTTTTTACTTTAAATAAAATTAATTATAATAATAATTGTAAACTTATTTTGTAGTTGTGTTTCATACATACATTTATCTTATTTTACGGACCTTGTCTCCTTTGGTTTGCTAGGCTGGGATTTAAAAGACAATTCATATTGTATTAAAGGGATGCTCCACCCAAAAATTAAAATTTGATTGTCTATGGGACAGTCACAAGCCTCCACATTTTCATCCAAAATATCTTAAATTGTGTTCCAAAGACAAACAAAGCTTTTACAGGTTTGCTGTGACATAGGGGGTAAGTGATTAATGTCAAAGTTTTCAGTTTGGGGTGGAGTAACCCTAGTAATATTATTGATTCATCTGCACTGACAATATCTGATAAGGAAAAAAATAATCATTTGAATTAAGCTGGATAATGACACAAACCCTATATTACTGACACTTATCAAACTGAACTAAATCAACAATGAACAGAAATTAAGCTAAATAGAGTAAAATGAATTGCTTAGCTGCATGTGTTTTGTGAGAGAAACATCTCTCCCTCACTAACTCTGTAGTCCTCCCGTACTGCATGTCAGAAGGATGCGTCCATGTCTCTTTCTCTTCATGTCTGGTAGGAAAGTCTGTATGGTGCAGAGGGTGCCCAGCAGATTGACATCCAGGATTGCATGTATAATTTCCAGTGAGTGGACTTCCAGAGGACCCAGCAGACCTACACCTGCATTACAAACTAACACCAAGATAGTGGGAGGGAATCAATGAAATAATTGATCCCTTAAAACAGGGGTTTATAAATATATATATCATAATTTAGCAGTGAATTTAAAGGATGGCTTTTCATTTGGGCTTTCTTTCTCTTACCTAATATGTCAATTCTGACCTGGGTAACATTTCTCTTAGCATCAAGTATAGACTGCCGGTCTGTCACATACATCTGTGCAGGGCCGTGCACAGACATTTTGAGGGGCAGTGGGCCAAACCAAAAGATGGGCACTAGGGGGTGGGTGCTTGTTAATACAAATTATCCAGTTGTTACAAATATACAATTAACAGAGAAGACAGCACACTCTGTAATAATTCCAGACTTTATTAAAGATGATATGATAAGAGTGGGCTCTCCCTGCACTCTCTGAGCCTGCTTCTGCCTCATCTTCAATGGAAGTAGGGGGCAGTGGGGTAAGTTAACCCACCTCCAGTTTCTTAACAACTGTACACTTTTACTGTCTTGTGACCATGTATTTTGAAACCACCCATAATTTCTCCCATACTGTGAACAGGAGAAACACATGGAGGCAATGGAAGGTACCCATTAACTTTTTTGGCTTGTCAAATTACACTTTTAGCATAACAGATGTAATGGTCGTTACATCAAACCAAATTTGCCCAGCTCTAAAAATATTTCTGATACATAGAGGTGATTAAGCAACATATAAAATCATGCAAATCATTTAGCTAAATATTAGCCTGAACTGATAAGCAACAGAGCTATTTTTCCAAAATGGCAGCCATGGGGCAAAGTGAGCCAAATGCTGTTTTTTAATAAGCTGAATAATGTTTCTTAAAACCATCATTATGCCACAAATGAGTTATGTTAACTTAACTTGTACTGAACTCAAAATATTCCTAGAATTAGCATTAATCTATTGTTAGTCAAAGAACGGTTTATTTAAAAAAGAGAGATAACTTTACACCAGAGTATTTTCTTAGAATAATTTCATCCACTTATAACTCTTATACAGAAACACTTGTGTACATGTTTGCAATCACTTGGTCATACTGGACAGTGTTGCCTGTGTTCCTTGTCTTGTTTTAATCTTGGAGATGTACTGAGCATCAGACTTCTTGTAAGAGTGGAATCAGATTTGAGCAGTAAAGTAAGGGTCATCTCATGAACTTTTGTGTATCTTGTTCTACAGTTTGACTTTCAATATCTCTTTAGTAACTCCAGATGGTGTTGTGCTCTTAGATGAATTGAATAATTCCATTATTAATAATTAAACATAGTTTTAATGTGTGAGGATCTGCGTGCTGCATATGAAGAAGTCAGATCATTAGTGTTGGGAGTGTTTCTGGATGAAGTATTGTTTTCTAAAGTCAAGGACTATTATGTCATAGTCTCTTTTTTTGCTGCACTCATGCCAGGGTTCAACAAAGAAGCCTTCCAGGAGACATGAGGTCCTGGGATCTGAGGTTGTCTGTTTTAAGTCAGGACATGCTGACCCCTGCTGCTTATGTCATGAACTACAGCATACACGTGAAGAAGGATTTTAGCCTAAAGTAGAGAAACTGCACCTTAAACTCAAAACTGGTGTCTGTGTGTGTGTGTGTGTGTATACTTAATCCATAATGTGACAAAGCCTGTAATATATGAATACTGCGTGAGTAGTACTTTTACTGTTATTTTATTTAAAGAACTATTATGTAACTGTACTTATATTTAGTTTTAGAACAGATAAAGAGTACAACTACACAATTTAAAATATTAACAATTTTATTCAGTCACCACAACATTCAACATGTAACAGTTAAAACATGAATAAATAATTTGAAATATCATCTTAGAAAATGTAAAGCTTATTTTTAAGTCAAAACAAATTGACTAAGCAATATCAAGTTGAACACTTTTTTTGTAGAAAATGGAGTAAATGCAATGATAGAACATATGGTACATACTGTATAAGGTGTGAGCATTAGAGGAAAAGGAATCATAATGGAACGAGGCCTCAATTTTTTTTTTTTTTTTTATAAATAAATGGAAGAGTCAATGAGAAAAGAGGTTTATCAGTCCCTTCACCATTCAGTTCATGAGGTGTTTTAATCCACTTCTTCAATAGTTGGCCCCTGAGCACCGGCCCCTGATCCTCCACGTGCCTGAGCTCCACATCCTCCAGCTGGCATCCCTCCCTGATACAGTTTAGTGATGATTGGATTGCAGACTTTCTCCAGCTCCTTCAGATGATGTTCATACTCCTCTTTGTCAGCCAGCTGGTTGTTTTCTAGCCAGCTGACGGCCTCGTTACATTTCTCAATAACTTTCTTCTTGTCGTCCTCGCTGATCTTTCCCTTCAGGTTCTCATCTTCCACACTGTTCTTCATGTTGAAGGCGTAGGACTCCAGAGAGTTTTTGGCAGCAATCTTCTCTCTTTGCAGATCGTCTTCAGCTTTGTACTTGTCTGCTTCCTGCACCATCCTCTCGATCTCGTCTTTACTCAGTCTGCCCTTGTCATTGGTGATGGTGATCTTGTTCTCTTTTCCAGTGCTTTTGTCCACCGCCGACACATTTAGGATCCCGTTGGCGTCGATGTCAAAGGTCACTTCGATCTGCGGGACTCCACGTGGAGCAGGTGGGATTCCTGTCAGCTCAAATTTACCCAGAAGGTTGTTGTCTTTTGTCATGGCCCTCTCTCCCTCGTAGACCTGGATCAGGACCCCGGGCTGGTTGTCTGAGTAGGTGGTGAAGGTCTGGGTCTGTTTGGTGGGGATGGTGGTGTTGCGTTTGATGAGGGCCGTCATGACTCCACCTGCGGTTTCAATACCTAGGGACAGTGGAGCCACATCCAGCAGCAGCAGGTCCTGGACGTTTCCAGATGTGTCTCCCATGAGGATGGCGGCTTGGACCGCGGCGCCATAAGCCACTGCTTCGTCTGGATTGATGCTCTTGTTCAAGTCTCTGCCGTTGAAGAAATCCTGCAGGAGCTTCTGGATCTTTGGGATTCTTGTTGATCCTCCGACCAGCACAATGTCATTGATCTGAGACTTGTCCATCTTGGCGTCCCTCAGGGCTTTTTCCACAGGCTCAAGTGTTCCTCTGAAGAGGTCCGAGCACATCTCTTCAAAGCGAGCTCTGGTGATGGACGTGTAGAAGTCGATGCCCTCGTACAGCGAGTCGATCTCAATGCTGGCCTGAGAGCTGGACGAGAGGGTCCTCTTGGCTCGCTCACACGCTGTCCTCAGCCTCCTCAGGGCTCTCTTGTTCTGACTGATGTCCTTCTTGTGCTTCCTCTTGAATTCTTCAACAAAGTGATTCACCATGCGGTTGTCGAAGTCCTCTCCACCCAGATGAGTGTCTCCAGCCGTGGCCTTCACCTCAAAGATGCCATCTTCAATGGTCAGGATGGACACATCAAAGGTGCCTCCTCCCAGGTCAAAGATCAGCACGTTGCGTTCTGAACCTTTGCCTTTGTCAAGGCCGTAGGCAATGGCTGCAGCTGTGGGCTCGTTGATGATTCTTAGGACATTCAGTCCAGCGATCACTCCAGCGTCTTTAGTCGCTTGCCTCTGGGAGTCATTGAAATAGGCAGGAACTGTGATAACTGCATTTGTCACCTTCTGCCCCAGATAAGCTTCAGCAATCTCCTTCATCTTCACCAGGACCATAGAGGAAATCTCTTCAGGGTAAAATGTCTTGTTTTCTCCTTTGTATTCAACTTGAACTTTAGGCTTTCCTCCATCACTGACGACTCGGAAAGACCAGTGCTTCATGTCAGACTGCACAACTGGGTCATCAAACTTCCTGCCAATCAGCCTCTTGGCGTCAAACACTGTGTTGTTGGGGTTCATGGCCACCTGGTTTTTAGCTGCATCTCCAATGAGCCTCTCAGTGTCTGTGAAGGCAACATAGCTGGGTGTTGTTCTGTTCCCCTGGTCATTGGCAATGATCTCCACCTTTCCATGCTGAAACACCCCCACACAGGAGTAGGTGGTGCCCAGGTCAATCCCAATAGCAACTCCTTTTGCAGATGACATGTTTGATTTTGTTTTAATGTCAACCTGTATTCAACAAGCAAAAGAAAATTAGAAAAACACTGGGATGTAAAACCACAGACTTTCATCATAAAATGAATGTTAAATGCATTTGTTTTTTGATATTTGTCTATATAAAATAATCTGAAAAACGATAATAGTGTTTTATTGAATATAATAATAATAATAATAATAATAATAACAACGTGCACTTAAAAATTATCCTGCTATAAGAAACGTGAGTAAATCCATAATTTTTGATTCATTAGGCAACTCTCAATCACTTATTTCTGGTTTTCTAATCGTGAAATTGATGAGCGTAGGATAAAACAATTTACTGTATACATTTCGTGTCCCATTTCAAGCTGTAGGTGTAACTGTGCACTACTTAAACATCGAAAAAGAACAGCGGTAAATTTGAATAATTTTAAACTTACCTTGAAATAATTAGATCTTTTTGTCAGGCTTAATTGCGGTTCCTTGTCTAAATAGTACACTTCGTTGTCTCTCCGGTCTTCTTTCTGAGCTATCCCGAAGTACATACTGCAGAAATGGACCAGTCGTGTTTTATATTCTCCGGCAGAGCCCTGTTGAAGTTTCTCGAAAGCGCCAGCGAGCTCGACCAATCAAAAACCAGCACAGCGGGACGGCCCCTCCCTCAAATCTGCGTCATCATGTAGTCCAGTCCTAGCTATTTCTGGCGATTTCTATGGTGTGGTTTAATGTGAAAACGTAGAAAAGCCTGAAACCATATAAAATGTGTAAACAAAATTACTTTTAAACAGCTTTACGTTTAAAAAAATAATAAAAAATATATTGAAAGTTTTTATTTATTTATTTTTAATGTTGAATAATGTTTCTTAAAATCAGCATTATGCCACAAATGCAGTTAACTGAAATTGTATTGAATATTCCTTGAAGAGGTATTTATCTATAGGCATTTATTTATCTATTTCTTAGGATATTCATTTCATCCACTTATAGCTTACATGCATAAACAATGTGTATGTATATGCATTTCTTCCAAGACCATTACTATGGTGTCTTTGTTTTTCACATTTTAATAGGCTATTGCAACGTTTATTTTTAAAGTTGTGTGTGCCAAAGACTGAAAGATGTGTAAAAATGCAACTCTTGTAAATCTAGCATTAAGAGACTCATTCATTGACATCTCTTGTCTTCGGAAGATTAGGAAAATAGATGTATACTGCAAATTGGAAAACAGAAGTTTACTACAAACACAGACACAAAAAAATACACACACAAATCCAACTGGGGGTGAATATTATTTACTTGATTAAAAAAAAACTAATTTTAAATAATGTTTTAGGATAAGTGATGCCATTTTATTTTCGATTAAGGAGGACTATTAACTATGTCAACGCATTTGGTATATACGGAACAAAATACACTAGAAACAAAGTCATAAACCCACACTTTGTATATTAATGCACACTCGCATGTTTGCAATTTCTTTGTTTGGCCTCATTTAAAAGCAAAAGTCTGGAAGCATCCAGAAGTTTCCAGTGTGCTGCTTCAGTGACATGCTCAGCTGACGCTACAATGGCACGCGGCTGCCTGCAGTGTTCTGATTGGTCGGATTCATTCACTGGACGCTTCCAGAAGTGACGAGAGTTTGAACGGGTGCGCGCTCTGCTGTATTTAAAGAGCGAATAACAGCCGCTCCCGCTAACGAAACACAAACGAAGAAACAGCAAACTTGACTTTTTCCGCGACGGGGTGAAAATTAATTAAATTCAAGTATTTCCTCTAAGGTAAGTCCACCTATATTTTCCTGTAGTGGCTAAACACAGTCTACTTTTATATTTTACTTTGTATAGGTCTATGTAAATTTTATTAGATGTTATTTAGGCAGTTTACGTTCTCCTAAATAAACTAGAAAATAGTAATCGCTTTTTTGCCTGTAGTATTCACTCTTTGCATAAAGAAAAAAAAATCAACTTACTTTATTTTAGGTTATTGTTATTAAATGAGCACACGACCTATAGACATTATGTACCACAGAAAACTATTTCCCCCCCCCCAGATTGTCTAGTGTATAATTAGCCTACCGTCTTTTTAAACTATTATTAGGTGCCATTGACTGTAAACGTCTTGACATAATACTAATAACGGCATAATGACATATACTTTCTTTGCTCATCCATTGCGCAACAATCAGCTTATACTGATATTTTTTTGTATGTGTGTGTGTGTCTGTGTGTTTTACAGTTACTTCAAATCAAACATGTCATCTGCAAAAGGAGTTGCTATTGGGATTGACCTGGGCACCACCTACTCCTGTGTGGGGGTGTTTCAGCATGGAAAGGTGGAGATCATTGCCAATGACCAGGGGAACAGAACAACACCCAGCTATGTTGCCTTCACAGACACCGAGAGGCTCATTGGAGATGCAGCTAAAAACCAGGTGGCCATGAACCCCAACAACACCGTGTTTGATGCCAAGAGGCTGATTGGCAGGAAGTTTGATGACCCAGTTGTGCAGTCTGACATGAAGCACTGGTCTTTCCGAGTCGTCAGTGATGGAGGAAAGCCTAAAGTTCAAGTTGAATACAAAGGAGAAAACAAGACATTTTACCCTGAAGAGATTTCCTCTATGGTCCTGGTGAAGATGAAGGAGATTGCTGAAGCTTATCTGGGGCAGAAGGTGACAAATGCAGTTATCACAGTTCCTGCCTATTTCAATGACTCCCAGAGGCAAGCGACTAAAGACGCTGGAGTGATCGCTGGACTGAATGTCCTAAGAATCATCAACGAGCCCACAGCTGCAGCCATTGCCTACGGCCTTGACAAAGGCAAAGGTTCAGAACGCAACGTGCTGATCTTTGACCTGGGAGGAGGCACCTTTGATGTGTCCATCCTGACCATTGAAGATGGCATCTTTGAGGTGAAGGCCACGGCTGGAGACACTCATCTGGGTGGAGAGGACTTCGACAACCGCATGGTGAATCACTTTGTTGAAGAATTCAAGAGGAAGCACAAGAAGGACATCAGTCAGAACAAGAGAGCCCTGAGGAGGCTGAGGACAGCGTGTGAGCGAGCCAAGAGGACCCTCTCGTCCAGCTCTCAGGCCAGCATTGAGATCGACTCGCTGTACGAGGGCATCGACTTCTACACGTCCATCACCAGAGCTCGCTTTGAAGAGATGTGCTCGGACCTCTTCAGAGGAACACTTGAGCCTGTGGAAAAAGCCCTGAGGGACGCCAAGATGGACAAGTCTCAGATCAATGACATTGTGCTGGTCGGAGGATCAACAAGAATCCCAAAGATCCAGAAGCTCCTGCAGGATTTCTTCAACGGCAGAGACTTGAACAAGAGCATCAATCCAGACGAAGCAGTGGCTTATGGCGCCGCGGTCCAAGCCGCCATCCTCATGGGAGACACATCTGGAAACGTCCAGGACCTGCTGCTGCTGGATGTGGCTCCACTGTCCCTAGGTATTGAAACCGCAGGTGGAGTCATGACGGCCCTCATCAAACGCAACACCACCATCCCCACCAAACAGACCCAGACCTTCACCACCTACTCAGACAACCAGCCCGGGGTCCTGATCCAGGTCTACGAGGGAGAGAGGGCCATGACAAAAGACAACAACCTTCTGGGTAAATTTGAGCTGACAGGAATCCCACCTGCTCCACGTGGAGTCCCGCATATCGAAGTGACCTTTGACATCGACGCCAACGGGATCCTAAATGTGTCGGCGGTGGACAAAAGCACTGGAAAAGAGAACAAGATCACCATCACCAATGACAAGGGCAGACTGAGTAAAGACGAGATCGAGAGGATGGTGCAGGAAGCAGACAAGTACAAAGCTGAAGACGATCTGCAAAGAGAGAAGATTGCTGCCAAAAACTCTCTGGAGTCCTACGCCTTCAACATGAAGAACAGTGTGGAAGATGAGAACCTGAAGGGAAAGATCAGCGAGGACGACAAGAAGAAAGTTATTGAGAAATGTAACGAGGCCGTCAGCTGGCTAGAAAACAACCAGCTGGCTGACAAAGAGGAGTATGAACATCATCTGAAGGAGCTGGAGAAAGTCTGCAATCCAATCATCACTAAACTGTATCAGGGAGGGATGCCAGCTGGAGGATGTGGAGCTCAGACACGTGGAGGATCAGGGGCCGGTGCTCAGGGGCCAACTATTGAAGAAGTGGATTAAAACACCTCATGAACTGAATGGTGAAGGGACTGATAAACCTCTTTTCTCATTGACTCTTCCATTTATTTATAAAAAAAAAAAAAAAATTGAGGCCTCGTTCCATTATGATTCCTTTTCCTCTAATGCTCACACCTTTATACAGTATGTACCATATGTTCTATCATTGCATTTACTCCATTTTCTACAAAAAAAAGTGTTCAACTTGATATTGCTTAGTCAATTTGTTTTGACTTAAAAATAAGCTTTACATTTTCTAAGATGATATTTAAAATTATTTATTCATGTTTTAACTGTTACATGTTGAATGTTGTGGTGACTGAATAAAATTGTTAATATTTTAAATTGTGTAGTTGTACTCTTTATCTGTTCTAAAACTAAATATAAGTACAGTTACATAATAGTTCTTTAAATAAAATAACAGTAAAGGCACTACTCACGCAGTATTCATAAATTACAGGCTTTGTCACATTATGGATTAAGTATACACACACACACACACACACACACACACAGACACCAGTTTTGAGTTTAAGGTGCAGTTTCTCTACTTTAGGCTAAAATCCTTCTTCACATGTATGCTGTAGTTCATGACATAAGCAGCAGGGGTCAGCATGTCCTGACTTAAAACAGACAACCTCAGATCCCTGGACCTCATGTCTCCTGGAAGGCTTCTTTGTTGAACCCTGGCATGAGTGCAGCAAAAAAAGAGACTATGACATAATAGTCCTTGACTTTAGAAAACAATACTTCATCCAGAAACACTCCCAACACTAATGATCTGACTTCTTCATATGCAGCACGCAGATCCTCACACATTAAAACTATGTTTAATTATTAATAATGGAATTATTCAATTCATCTAAGAGCACAACACCATCTGGCGTTACTAAAGAGATATTGAAAGTCAAACTGTAGAACAAGATACACAAAAGTTCATGAGATGACCCTTACTTTACTGCTCAAATCTGATTCCACTCTTACAAGAAGTCTGATGCTCAGTACATCTCCAAGATTAATACAAGACAAGGAACACAGGCAACACTGTCCAGTATGACCAATTGACTGCAAACATACACAAGTGTTTATGCACACAGTGTTCCTGTGGCTCAGTGGTAGAGCATTGTGTTAGCAGCACAAAAGGTTGTGGGGTCAATTCCCAAGGAACACACTGGTAAAAAAAAAGTGTGTAGCATGAATGCACTGTAAGTTACTTTGGATAAAAGTGTCTGCTAAATAGATAAATGAAACGAAAGTTATGTGGATGAAATTAATATTCTAAGAAAATACTTTGATCTCTTTTTTAAAAATAAACAGTTCTTTGACTAACGATTGATAAATGCCAATTCAATGAATATTCTGGGTTCAACACAAGTTCAGTTAACAGCATTTGTTTTTGTTTTTAGACAAAATGATAGACGTGGAAATATTGTGGCAATCAACATTAACGTTTTTGATTGAGCTTAACTTGTACTAAACCCAGAACATTCCTTTAATCAAACTTAATGTAACGATTAGTTTAGTCTTCAGTTATACATTCAGCCGTCATTGTAACATAATGAGCACTGATTTAAGATGCTGATCAGCACAATTATGTTGGCATCAGGCATGTGTGTCTCTGCTGTGACTGGAGACAATAAGCCACATGTGCATCAATGAGAGCATATCAGGAAGAGTGTGAGGCCACCACGTGTGAAGAACAACATGTCAGGCCCTTTCCATATTAAGTTTCACAGTGTCCCTGGCATGACAAGGACAGCCCTTTTAGGCTGAAGCATGCCAATCAAAACATGCCCTACCACAGATAATATAACCTCAAGAATGGAAGAACAATAAAAAACCCTCATCAAAACATGAGCATAATAAAAGGATCTGCATAAACATATAACATGGTCACATGACATGCTTTTAAAAACATCCTGGTAAATCTCCATGATCCCCATACATATGCAGTACATTTAGCTGTTTGTTTCACATTAAATGTCATCCTAATTGTATGGGAACAAATATTGTAACTCTATAGTGGACAACTGCACCTTCTAAAATATTATTAGACAAATAGATGCCTGAGTGTATTTCTATGCACACCCATGCAGGATGCATACTATTTACCTCTAAACTGATCCAGCCCAGTGCTGTTTACACATTCTACAACCACATATACACTCATAATACAACTGAATATGGTAGAATATTTATAAAATAAATGGTAGTAAACAGCATTAAATGCTTGTAATCGACGATAAGGTTTAAGTGTTTTTTTTTCTTTTTAGCAGAGAAAAATGGCAACTGATAAAGATAATGTGCAAAAGTTCTAGAAGATACACGTGTTTGGATCCTATAAGAACGGTGTTATGTCAGTAAGTGACACAAGTGTGAGTGTGTGAGTTCTAGACTTACAACTAATCAACAAAGTTAATGTAAACAAGCATTCTCACATTTGTCATAAATTTTTTATTTAGATTAACCTGTCCGTCTTTGCCCACCGAGCCACTTTTTTTTTGACAAATTAATTTTAGCTTTAGAATTCTACAGGCTATAGGCTACATGAATGTGCAACTGGCAATAAATCTAGACTATTATTTAAATTTAGCGATTAAATATCTTTAAATTATTAAAGTAGTGCATTAACTTTGGCAGCATTAAAATATTAAAAATAAGTTTTAATAAAAAATGGTTATTCTGTATACGTAGTAAGGTTTCACAGAATAAAACAGAGCAAACAAAGCGTAATGATATAAATAAAAATAGAATTCTTTCACCAAACAATGTAGTTCCTAAGAAACAGTTGTGGTTGCAACAAAATGGTTACCGAGCAACACACAGAAGTAAACAAAGGTGTATGTTTGTAGTGATTTACAACAGCTTCGAACACGGCTCAACCAATCAGAATCAAGGACCGGAACAATCCGTTATGTTTTAAACAGCTCATTATACAAGTTAATCACGGTGGTAATCTAATGCGCTGCTACACAGACAGAAGCTCATACATCACACGCACAAGACTTTACTATTAGTAGGAAGAGAAACACACACACAATTTTAAGAAACTATTAATAATTAAAATTAATAATTAAAATAATTAAATTAATTAAATTAATAATTTAAATAATAGTTCAAAACATAAAATTATTAATGTCTATATAATAGCACACCTAGCAACAGGAGCATCACCAGAGGTGCACATGCTCAGTCTGCTGCTGCTGATAGTGATGCTTATATTATTATTATGATTAGCTGCTACAGTAGCGAACTGGTGAACTCTGTTCACTTTGGTGAAAACATCAAGGGTTGCTAAGCAAACATACTTGTGGTTGGGCCTTGAAAGGCCAGAGTCTGCAGCAGAACAAGAGGTCAGCACCACTGAACTATATATAATCTCAAGAGACAGAGAAAGTGTGTGTGTGTGAGAGAGAGAGAGAGGGAGAGAGGGAGAGAGAGGTTATTAATGAGGGTGTTGTGCTTTCTTTAGGATGTACTCTGCCCTCTGTTCTTTTAAGAATACTCAAGGACAACCAGCTATTATTAATAGTGATAAGAAGCTGTTCCCCTAGAAATGTTCCTTCACTGTAAAAGCTGATAACAGTTTTTTTTCACAGCTGTGACATCAAAGATACACGCTCATAAACATTCTCTTTCATCTGACTGCTCCCAGCCATCCACATAAATAATGTTTGTCCTTGCCTTTATGATGGTCAGTGCATCTATTATTTCACAGAGTGAGACGTGTCAGAACACCTTAAATCATCAGTGGTTTAAAATGTATGGAAGCCAGTTTTTTTATTTTCTTTTTTTCTCACAGAAGAATTTCTTTTTATAATAACTATACTAAAAAGGTAATTGTAACCCACAATTTTGATATTTTGATAAACTCAGAATGGTGAGATATAAACTCACAATCACAAGGGGGGAAAAGTAAGATTCATGAGATATAAAAAAAAGTTACATTTAACTTTATTACATTTAATTTTGTTGTGGGAAAAAAATCTGAATGGTGAGACGTGAATTCAGAATTGCAAGTTATACATTTTTTCCTTTGAATTATAAGTTTACATCTCATAATTCTGTTTATATCTCACAATTTTGAAATTTTCTCAAAATTGCAAGAAACAAAGTGTGAAATAAAAACCTTTCATCCCCCTTTGTAATAATATACTAATATTCTAATAATTTACTTAATGAAGCAAAATGTTTTATTGCGTTTGCTGCTAAGATAAAATGGGAATATAATTTACAGTATAACACTGTAGAAATATAAAATATTTAACTTGTGCAACCTAATGTAGAAATAATTAAATTATATTTTTCCCATTTTAATTTAGATATTGTCACATTTGGTAAATTTAAGTGACTTGACAAAAAATTTGATGCTTTTGTGCCAAACCTTTTTTCAAATCATGCAATATACTTTAATAACGTGATTGTACAAAACATAACAAAAAAAAAACACATTAAAAAGGATATTAATGGGTTTGTCTGGATGATCTTGAACATATCCACGTGTCATATATGTGCGCATATAGAGGTGTTAGTCATTAAGGACTGGATTATGGCACCATTCACTGGAGCCACAAATTCAAATAACCAAGAATAGGGACAGTGCTGAGAATTTAACACCATTCCTCTCCAACACCTGCCACACACTTGTTTGAGGCACACACATGTTCACAACATACTGTACATGTGTGAAAGATGTGTAAAATCACACTGGCTTCTGCATTTGCGAATACATTGTTTATTTATTAATAAAAATGTTAAGCAGGAAAGACCACAGTAACCACCAATGTGTTTGACAATAATGTATATATTAGTACCAGTTAACTAGAATTGACAGCTCAACCACTGTCAAATATTCCCAAGATGTTGTTCCCCCTTATTTTCCCCTTCATTACGTTCTCTAATTCCTCAAATGCACATTTTTATTCTTTCACTTATGATCTTTTTTCTTCATATTTGTTTCCCTAACTCCATTCTCATTCACCACAATATATATTTAACCTTCAGTTCATCCAAGATTCTTGGCTTTCCTGAGTCCCTCTTCTCTTTCCCTTGATCTGTCTTCCTGTCATCAGCAGTGTCTCTGTATGTTCCCCAGGCCAAGTGCATACCTAAAAAGAAAGACACATACACAATGACAGAGTTACAAAAGGATAAATATACTCAGAGAATGAGGGAATGTTATTTCTTAAATCTTCCGGCACTAACCGGTCAGTTGCATGTGTCTTATTTCTCTCCAGTAGAGCATCAGACATCCTGCCACCGCAACAATCACTTCACCAGAAGAAGATCATCATCACTGCATCGATTTCTTCCAAACTTCCGGTTTATAAAATTGAAGTGCTTTGTGCTTTTGTACATAGTTATCTTTCACGGCTAGCAACTCTTACTTTAGTGGGAATAAAATGTTATGCCATATAACTGTAATATTGTGAAATTGTATTACAATATAAAATAAATTTGTTTTAAAAACATTTCAAAATTAATTTATGCCTGTCAAGATCCCTTTAACAGTTTTTATTAACAGCTCTGCGAGCAGAAATAATTCTCAAACAAAAGAATGTAAACTTCAAGGAGAAATTCAAATTCAACTTCAGGAGGGGGATCAATTCCAAAATAACAAACAAAAGTATTTCTATTCTGGGGGTTAGATTCTTTGTAAACCTGTCAAATAATCAACAAATAAAATCATGTTAAATAAAATCAACAACAAAATTATACACTCACTTCCTATCTAATCCTCAAACCAGTAGAAAACATGTATAGTACAAAGGAAAAGGCAGACACCTCCCTACAGCTTCCAAAAGGTTACAATAAATCAACAGAGTAACGGCTTAAAGGCTGATTTATACTTCTACTATACTAAAGGCCTTATACTAACTGTGTCAGTTTTCATTTATACTTCTGCGTCCATAGTCCGCGTCGATGTGCAGTACACATGCAAACTGCTAGAACAGAACAGGAGAAGATGGCATTCTTTCAGTCTCCACAAGGATGTTGTATCATGTCAGATCAACACTGTTTGTCACGGACATCTACTGATATATAATGCTGTGTAGAATAATAAATGAAAAGACACTTGTTCTTTGCTTTGTTTTAATTTATATAAGAAGATGTAACAATAAAATATATTAAAGTACACATCAACACACAAAACCCAAGTACATACAGAGGGAGGGATCCGCATACATGCATAAACAAATATGCATTTTTCATATCTCCTGACCACTAGGGGGCACAGCACCCTAGTGTGATCCTTTGTTGCGAACACAAAGGATCACAACAAATAAGGAGACGACGAAATACATTCATTGCCAAAACCTCTCCATTTATTTTACCATCATGCCATTAACCAACATTAAGACAAAGTGTTAGAACTGCCAGGCTGCCACCAAATCCAGCCCTCTCCCTGCCACCAACAGGAAGCAGTCTTTATAGGGAGCAAACACCCAGAAACCGGAGCCTCCAATTACACCACAATCAACTTCCACCTGCAAGCAATCAAAACACAAACACACACAAGGCAGAAAAAAGCCACTGGGCATCACACCCTCCCCCATAAAATAAACTTTAAGAATTAAGTTCAAAGTTTACCCCCATAATCACCCTGCGTGAAGCATGAATGTCAATGCAACGCCATATCCGAAAACATCTCCTAAACTGCAACACCACCACAATGGGGACCTAGGAAGAACAACACGAATGACAAACACAACAATATATTATCACATTAATTCTTAAGACACCGGTGCACGGGACAATGCGTCCGCAAACACATTTTCCGTTCCCTTTATATGATGGATCTCCAGATTATAAGGTTGCAAGAACAGTGACCAGCGCATCAACCTTTGATTAGGATTCTGAAGGGTCGTCAAAAATGTAAGGGGGTTATGGTCACAATAAATCACAACAGTCATACCACCCTCTCCGGAAGTGATACGTAGCCCTCAGAAACAAAATGTGAAAAACTGGAATTTGCACTGATAGTCTTTTCAACATGGGGCACACCTGCGAGCTCTAAGCCACCTTTCATGGAAACAGCGGCCGCCAATGCCATCGGATTGGACAAGCTATACCGATTGCGATCTTTTGCCTTAAGTATCGGGCAATCTTTTTTCCAGTGACCATGACCAAGGCAATGTTATTGCTGTTAACAAATTAATGTGGTATGGTCAGTGTGAGGTGAGAATGGCACATACAAAGTTTGGTGTCAATATGTCAAATATTTGCAGAGATACAGCCCTCACATGCAGTTTGGCATCTTTTTAAGCAAATTCAAGCAAATTTGTGCACTAAATGAAAATCGTTTTGTGTATCGACACAAAATCCATAAGTTTTTGCCAGCTTGGTTTGAAGATGATCTGAGAGAATTTGGTGAAAACTTAACCAACGATCTAGGAGGAGTTCGAAAAAGTAGGTTGTCAACATAAATCAAAATGGTGGAAAGGAAGTTCAGCCAATAATGATAAAATCGGTCTCTGTGTTCTCATCATGATCCAAGGAATGTATCAGAAATCTGATTACAATAGGTTAATGTAACCAAAAGTTATTAGCATATTTCTAAATCTCATTATAACTTTGACCACAATGTGGCGCTGCCCCCAAACATTTTTAGTACCATGAGGGAATGGAGCTGAAGATTTCTGTAATTAGTTTCGTAATGATACGCTAATGCTTTCGTAAAATACAGCATTTTAGAACATAATTCAAAATGGCCACCACCCGAAATGGCTGACATGGGAAAACTGGGTATGATGCACTGAATCTAAAGAGACCAGTTTTGTGATTTTTGGCCAAAGCATTCAGAAGTTATGAGCAAAAATATGAATTTTTCATATCTCCTGACCATTAGGGGGCACAGCACCAAAACACTGCAGGTAGTCTCAGGTGATGCTTGTTATAACACACATCAAGTTTGGTCTCAATAGGCCAAACCGTTGCAGAGAAATAGCCTCACGTCCACTTGCATGCTTTTCGTAAAATTCGTTCACGTGCTTTTCGAAAACAGTACTGATAATCAGCTTTTTGCCAGCGTGATCTGAATATGATTTGGTTCAATTTTCATGACAATCGGTTCAACCGGCCTAGGATTAGTAAAAAAAAAAGTTAAAAAAGTAGTTTTTACGAACAATTGAAAATAGCGAAAAAACAAAACCTTTTAGAATTTTGATGTCCTTTCGACTCAGCATGAGCCAAGGAATCAGAGGAAAAAGAATTTTAATTTTGTGGCTTACGGTTCAAAAGTTATTAGCATAACATTTTTGAAAGTTTATACAAGTAGTTGCACTACAGAGTTTGCGTTAGAGACTCCAAATTTGCTATGGTAACTTTTCTCACTGTCCTCTATAAAGCCCCTTTAATGTCAGACCCGGCATATTGCCGGAACATTGCCGGGTTGCCTTCTGTGTGAAAGCAACCACGTCCCAGGATTGATTCCGGCATTGAACCCGAGTCGGGGACCTAGTAACATTGCCGGGTTCAACCCGGGACGAACGCTGTGTGAACAAAAGCCAGATCTAATGCAGTGTCGAAGTGATGACGCGTGTTATCACGCGACTCTTTTACCGGCTGTTTTGAAGGAAGTTCAACATTCATGACGAAAAAATATGTGCAAACTGTAATGAAGCAGAGATAAGTTAGTTCCTCACTTTCCGCTCTGACGCCAAGATTGCTAGCTTGCTTCAGTGAAAGTATAATGTGCCTAACGTTTCCGACACGTACATTACACCTCACGCCCTTATGTCACGTGTCGTTACGGGATCTTTACTGGTTGTGTGTGGAAGCACACACATATCACTGGCAGTGTGAAAGTGCAAAATCTAGCGACCCGGGAACAACTGCCGGAACACTTTACCTGTGTATTTGCCGGACTGGCAGTGTGAAAGGTGTGCAAAATTTTCACAACTTTCCTGCAAGTGGTTCGATGGGCTACCATAGACTTGCAGCGGGAAAAAAAAAAATCATGCATACGGATACAATAGGTGCTGAAGCACCTTCGGTCCCTTGAGAGTAGAAATAATTTCAACATTCTCAAAAAAAAAAAAAAAAGTACAAGTAAGAGATAAGCAAAAAAACTTCAGAAGGGGGAACAATGCCAAAATAACAAACAAACGTATTTCTATTCTGGGGGTTAGATTCCTTCTTGGTTAATTTTCCGTTACCGTATTTTTCAGACTATAAGTCGCACCTGAGTATAAGTCACATCAGTCCAAAAATACGTCATGACGAGGAAAAAAATGTATATAAGTCACACTGGACTATAAGTCGCATATATTTTTAGAACCAAGAACCAAGAGAAAACATTACCATCTACAGCCGCGAGAGGGCGCTATATGCTGCTCAGTGTGGGCTACAGGAGCACTGAGCAGCATCTCTGGCAGCATAGAGCGCCCTCTCGCGGCTGTAGACAGTAATGTTTTCTCTTGGTTCATTTCTCCTGGTTCATGTCAAATTAATTTTGATATATAAGTCGCGCCTGACTATAAGTGGCAGGACCAGCCGAACTATGAAAAAAGTGCGACTTATAGTCCAGAAAATACGGTAATTTTGAATATAAGAGATTCACTGTGAATGGTAAGAACTCATCTACCATGCTTTTGCAGCAATGCGACCCGCTCTGCAACATGAGCAGAGACATGCCAGCAGCACCGGGACACATTCTGTGCCATGACAGGGTTGTCAGAATCATGACACATAAGCACACCTGATGGGGCCCAGGTCAGAAAGGGGGCAAGGGGCCAGACTTAAAAAGTCACAGAGAGTTAGTGGTGAAAAATTTCACGTACTGTGAAAAGAAAAAGAACAGCAGATAAAGACAAATTAACCTAAGCAAAGGACAACTGAGGTCTGTGTGTGAACTGTAACCTCAACACTTACTAAGAACCTGAATGACTAAATATCTGTTGTACCCCTCAAGCTCTCCATTTCTTCGGCCACACGAGAGCTGTGAGGGTCACCTCCCTTCCTCCATCCTTGACATGAACATAAAAATCAAACGATTGGATTGAGCTGCTGCTGCTGATCCATGTCACTCAGATCTATTTATACAAGACACACACAACTGCTGTTCAATCTACAATTACACAAGAACAAAAAGGACCACCAGCCCCCCCACCCCACACCCACAGACAACAGGGTCTAGTTACACTGTAACAATAGTCAGGGTAGGAGAACAAGTCTTCACACATATATTTAAGTGAAGAGATGCAGAGAATGGATTTCAGAGAATTTACTGAACATTGTTTGTAGACCAGAAGAAAAGAACTCTGAAATATAGTAAAAGTGATATTAAATTGATATATAGAGAAAATCTTTTTCAATAATATTTATTGTAAGCAGTGTTATTTGGGTATTATTTATATACTATTAAAGTAATTTAATATTTTTACTTGATTTTATTTTTAGATTTTCAGTTTTCATTTGACCTCATATTCATTTCACTTATTGGTAATTATAGTATTTATTTCAGGTAGTTGCTAATTCTAATTTCTCATTTGTTCTGATTTCTAATTCAATTCTAAGGGTTTTTTTTCATCTAATAGTTTTTAATCTGTTTTTCATCTATTATTCATATTTTATTTCAATGTACACCTCTTTATTGTTTTAGTTTTAGTTAACAATAACAATACGAATTGTGGCATGTTAAAAAAATAGTTTGATCTTGTGCAAGTGAAGTGTTGATGGATGAAAACATTATCTGATGGGGGAATTAAATGTTCCTACTCTTGGAAACTACAATATGATCCAAAGTTCAAAGGGCAGAGTGAAGAGCAGCTGAAGAGAAGCACAAACTGTAAGCACTTCATGTAGGCATGAATCTGAGGTGTGAATAAAAGGAGGGGCTGAAGGATGTTTTGAGACAATTACTCACCCATATGATATCCCATCATGTCTAATAATGCTCTGGTGTCCCTGTGTGTGTAATGCATGTAGGGCTGCATGATCAAGTGCCAAAAGGATAAAACTTTTTGCATCATTAATTAAATGTACCCAATAAAATAGAATAAATAAATTACACACTAAGAATTATTCAAATGTATTGTCACGTTGTTAGTCTAATGGTATGGATTTAGTTTCAAGTGATGTAAGAATGATAATGGGGAAAGAGTCTGCCACTTGATTTAACTGACCAACTGACCATTTGTCACATTCAACGTCGACAAATATGATTGTTGTTTTAACCCACTCATACAATATCATTTTAAACAAATAAATATCTTGACTACACAATACAGAGTAAAAAAGAAAAATATTACATGCAAAACCCTACTTCATCCATTGTTTTACTTTACCTATATCCATTACAGTAATTAACTGTAAGCATCGAGTTGCATTCAATATTAAGCACGCTTAAAAAATTTATGATAAAGAAATAATGGCCATTAAATGGGCTAAAATCATACAGTGCTTTCTTCCTGTCCTTTATATGGTTCGACGAAAATGATTTAACCAGTCATCTATCACCATCTATTCTTTTAAACCATCTTTCAACAAGACAAACGATCTACAAACTTAGAAAGATACTCAGAATCTAATGATGTCTTAGTTTCTACCTTAACAGTCCTCCTTTGTTCACCTCTTTCTTTTCCTCTTTACACACTCTTGCTAATCCCTCAGTTAATCCCTCCTCAGCCTCTTTTACAACACATTGCCATGTCTAAAGAATTGTTTTAGGCTCACTAGCTTTTCCATAGCTGTTCATCCTGGGTGCTAATCCTCTCTGACAATGGAGATCTGACAATCTTCATATATTTTCAACAGTGTTGGGGAAAGTTATTTTTAAAAGTAATGCATTACAATATTGTGTAACTCCATAAAAAGTAACTAATTGAATTACTTCATAACTTTTTATGGAAAGTAATGCATTAATGCATTATCTGATTCTGATTCTGATTAAATTACTTTTGCGTAATTTTTTGTCACCTAGGCTGAGCATGCTTATAACCAAAGATTTATTTTTTTTATCTGTAAAAGGCTCATGCTACTTGTGATGCATTACACCCAACACTGATTTTCAAACATACCTTCACATTACAGTTCTTACTGCATAGACAGACATTTTAATCCTTTACCACATAATAACAAGGCCCTGTAAATTTTTAATCCCCACAAAAAGCCAAGCCCATGGTCATCCCTTACTGTATATCAACATCCAAAAACCATTTGAGCAATCACTCAACAGACCACAATTTCAACCCTTATTTTAAGGCTGCTCACCCCTGCTGCAGTTGTCACCCAAATGCTCCAATCACACCCCTCCATCTCTTCCCAAGGCCATGCCCCTTTCTCACCATATTTGTCTGATCTCAGCCAATAGGGGGCCTCTACTGGGTGTGACCTGGGAGATGGTTTGTCTGGTGTCTTTATAAAACTCTACAGAGATGGGTGAAAGTTTGCACTTTCTGTCAGCCCTGCAATCCAGAGGGAGGATAAGGAGAGAGAAAGAGAGAGGGGAGAAAGAATCAAGGGGCCATCCGTTTTGTCCCTATCCCACACTTTTAAAAAGTGTTGGTGCGTACTCTCTTTTGCTCAGATTTATTGTTTGTTTGCTTGTTTAATTTAAATAACTAGGGGATTCATTCGTTTCTCAGTGACCTGTGAAAAAAACCTTAAAACTGGATTGTCTGCATCGGAGTAGGAATCCAAGACATCTACATCTCGTGTTTTTTTTTTGTTTGTTTTTTGAAGTCTCCCCTTTGAGCAGACAGGATGGAGAACGCACACACCAAGGATACAGCAGAATGCCTGGCCTACTTTGACGTGAGCGAGACCACAGGCCTCACTCCAGATCAGGTCAAGAAAAGCCAAGCCAAGTACGGATTCAACGGTGAGGAAAGCATGGTCAAATGATGGAGGCATCTCAACAAATTTAATGTATGTTTGATTACAATAAAAAAAAAAAAAATAGAAAAAAACTTTGGGGACGAATTAACAGAACAGGTCATTTTGAAGGGAGGTAGCAAGAATTCCCAACTTTGTAATAAGAACATGCTTAGTTGTGATTAGTTGAGAATAGACAGACAAAGTGGAGGAAAATGTTTGAGTTCTAGTGTCTCAAGACTTAAAAAAAAAAAATCCAATTCAAATGCATTAAAATTTTGATAATACACCATACATCTCCAGAAGTATTTTCAAGAACTTGAACAGATGCACTTATCCATGCAGTATAATAACATACATTTGCAAGATTAAGAATAGGGAAAAAAAAGAATAAACACAACTGAAACAGGGGCCATTTTAAGCCTACATGGACTTCAGTAGAAGGTCAAACAGAAGGACAAATGGTCAGTCAGAATGGAGATTTGTACTGTCATTTAATATGCTATGTTATGGTGTTTGTTGATGGGAAAGATATTAATGGCTAATTCTAATGGTTCTGTTTCTACCCACCTCTGCCATTAAACTGTCTACTGGACTAAACTGACCAATCACAGAGCTCCCCGCTGAAGAAGGTAAGTTCTCAGTTTACTGTTATCATAGATTTATAAGACAAAGACCTAGATTCAGAATTGACATCATGTCTGTTTTTTTTATGCAGATCAGTTGCTTTAAAACATGCAATTTGATTTATGCACTTCTCCTTTCAATCAAACAAAGACCATGCTTGGTGTGCTCACCATTTGGTCATATTGACTTTCTGATTCAACTATATAAAAAACCTTTCTCTCTCAGGTAAGAGCATCTGGGAGCTGGTGGTTGAGCAGTTTGAAGATCTTTTGGTCAGGATCCTGCTGTTGGCTGCCTGCATCTCTTTTGTAAGTAAATAGAAACCACATAACATTTGATTTACAGACACTGAGCTGTAACATTTTAATGAACAGACTGGGTTTCATTTAGAGGTGCAGACAATGATTAATAATGTGAATGTGAAGGACAGGGACACATTCCCATCCGTTCCTGTCAATCAAGCCAAATGGTAACCCTTCAGCCTAGAGTATATAATGGGTAGACAGTAATCCAGCTGTTTATATGTGCCGGGTATTATGGGACTCTTATAGTTACATGAAACAACACTGCTAGCATGAGGTGCTAGGCATCTTTAGTTAGTCCCAGATATATACATGCCCTCACTTTTGAAATCGGAGTACTTGCCGCTCTGATAATGAATGAGTGACGGCATATAAAACTGCCGTTCTTTCTTTCTTCCAAATCTGTTTTGGAATAAATGAAGCAGAAGGCATTAGTTCTGCTGTTTTGTTCAGGCCTTCGTCGAGCCTTATCACAGCTGCCATTATGGCCTTAGAAGGCCAAGATAGAAGCTTTGAGGAGAAGCAAGGACAGAGAAAGAATAGACAGAGAAAAAGAAAAGAGAGCGAGAGTGAGTGAGTGATTAAGACAGAGAGAGAAAGAGAAGAGAGTGTTATTTTAAGGTGGTCTTAAGCCAGTACAAGAAACTGAATCCACCAACAAAGGTCAGTGATGGAAGGAATGAAAGACAGATTGGTGGAGAGACTGTAAAGGTGAAGGAGAGAAAGACAGACAGCAGGTGTCCTCCTGCCATAAAACAAGCAATGTGTGTGCACACGTGAGAATTACTGGATCAACTGTACACCACACTCCACAATAACTTCATGTACAGATGAGGTGTGTGTGTGGGGGGGGGGGCACTTACTTGCGCAAAACTTTCAGAGGGTACACGCACACACATTGGTTATGGGTGGTTTACAGGGACTCTACATATGCATATTATTTTTATACTGTGTAAACTGTATTTTCTATCGCCCTACACCAATACTACACCTAAACCTGCCCCTTGCAGGACACTGAGCATTTTTAGATTTTCAAGTCTAGATTTTAGTATATTTTTAAGCCTTTTAAATTACAGGGACACAGGAAGTGTCCTCATAAACCATAAACCACCTTTATATTGTAATACCCATGTCATTATACAAATGTGTCCTCATAAACCACCCAAACTGGTGCACAATTTTACATACATCTACGGTCTCTTTAATAAGACTCTCTAATAAGATAGATTCATTCAATTTGTTTTTTTTATACCTCCCATATGGATCTTGGATGTGTCTCTCAAAATCTCTCTGGCTCTCTCTGTTCATCAGGTACTGGCTTGGTTTGAGGAAGGTGAGGAAACAGTCACTGCCTTCGTCGAGCCATTTGTCATCCTTCTCATCCTTATTGCTAATGCTGTCGTTGGAGTATGGCAGGTGAATCTGCACATCTATTTTAAAACAGTGGCCCCAAAAAGAATCTGGATACTAGAGGCAACCTCCAAAATAAAATAATAAATAAATTATATGACAAAATGTTAAACTTAGAGCCAATTATTGTTAAATTAAAAAGAGAAATGTAAAATTTTAAATACATTCTTAAGTAAAATAAAAATTAAAGAAAACACTTTTCAGACAAAACATGTTTTTAAGGTTTTAAAATCGTAATACAGTAGATATTTTGTTAAAAATGAAGACAAAAATGTTCTGGTAATGTGATGAACTACACTTACAGTTACACTGTATGTATATTGAGAGAAGCAGACCTCATAAATCCACTACTGGTAAAATACGCTTGCCCAGTTGGTTCAAATTTTTTTGGGAAAATGACTAAATTGAAGATATCACTAAGAAAAGCTCCAGCATATTTTTTTGCAGACACCAATTGTAGTTATCTTGCATTTATCTAATACAATAAAAATAATAATAGAAACATTTCAAGAGTAACGTAAAACTACAAAACTATTTTTGGGACCACTATAGAAATAAACAGTGAATGCAAGCATTAGAACCCAGAGTGGTGTAAATGACATCAGAGGTTAAAGGTTAGACACAGCAGTATTCACAAAGATCCAGTAGGAAAAAATATTAGAGGCTGATCAGGTTTCATCAAAGGCCCATACAACTGGCACAATAGTCATTTGGAAAGTATGCACACCCTTGGTAGAAGAGAGTCGTCAAGGTGTAAAATATAAAGGGGAGCAGGAACTGATCAAGGACTTTGTTTTCACAGGAGCGCAATGCGGAGAGCGCCATCGAGGCTCTGAAGGAGTATGAGCCAGAGATGGGCAAAGTCTACCGCGCTGACAGAAAGAGCGTACAGATGATCAAAGCCAGAGAGATTGTTCCTGGAGACATTGTGGAAGTGTCAGGTATACTAGTGGAGCAGAGCATCATTAACACAAAACAATCTCATAATTCTCTAACACGCAAGAAGAGTGCAATGGTTTGAAAATGGAAATGCAGAGTAAGCAACACCCTCAAGCCAACAGTTACACAGTGGTGTCAAGGTACGAGGCACATGTGCAGAGGGGACAGGACTATATAAGACTAATGCCCTTGAGAAAGTGTGAGCGTCCTTTTAAGGCAGTTATTGGGGGGGGGGGGGGGACATTGTGTGACAGTGGAAGGAAGAATATAGAGTAATGGGATCAGAAAAGGCCAAAAAAACTGGCGAGAGCATGGGCAAAGAAAAGGCCGGTATATAAATACATCCCAGCACCTGTTCCTCTACTTGCGTTCTTTCAATCCCTTGCCCCTTCTCTTTCCCTCTTCCACCTGTTCCTTCCTCATCACTCATTTTTTGTCTCTAGGCCACTTGTTTACACCGTGTTGAAGGTCAGCTGGTCCTTTTCATTCTTCTCTTTTATGCATTTGCCCCTTGAACAGGTCCCCCTTTTGAGTCTCTAATCTTTCACCAATAGATCAGCAAACATTATTGACAGCGGCATTATCTTTAGACTAGACTAATCTGGTGAGCCATTTTCCCCCAGAGAAGCTTCAACATAACTGCTTGGATGTTTTTTTTTATAGTTCTGAAGACCCTGGTTGGCTGGTTCATGTTGGTTTAAGTAGGGACGAGGCTAAACTCGTAGTAATGGACAGCCTTGGAATTGAAGAATATAATAATAATAATAATAATAATAATAATAATAATAATAATATACAACAGAGAAGCTTTAAATATAAAGTTTAAGACAATTTTGGAATAAAATAATTTTTTTTACAATAGGTATTAAGTTTCAATGGTATTTTCTTCTTCGCTTATCTCCGTATAAAGTAGTGTTTATCAGAGCAGCGCTGGTTTGTTGACATCTATAACCAAGGAAATGCTGTATTGCTGCTGTTCCATAAGCGCCACCTGCTGTCAGAGAGTGAATTTGCATGTCATTCAGCCCCAGTGATGTTTTTGTTTCATGCAGATATGTTTTATGAAACATAATTTTACAGATAAAGTCAGACTGTTCTGTTTTCACTTTAAATCTTGAAATTATTTAGTTAAAAAAAAAAAACTTCTCATGCAAAGTGTGTAGCATCTTTGTGTAGATTGTGATTAAAATGCAGTAGTTGCCTCTAATTTCCAATGGCTACAGATATTTTTGTTTAAGGCCAGTTTGCTTGTTAAAGAGCAAATAATAATAAATGTTTTTTTAAAAATTTACATTTGCTTGTAAAAAAAGAAAAGGAGGTGGGGGTCACAAAACATCATGATCCGTGCATCACTAAATAAATACTGAATAAAAGGCCTCAAATTAGGAGGACAAATTATTTCTGGTCTGAAATAAAGGCGGAGGTCAGGGATCTTATGGTTAATTAAGGTTGGTAACCACTGCCCTAACCCCAAGCGTCACTGTATTTCTGTATACTTCTTACTATGAGTACTATGAGATTTGAGTATGAATTGTTCTTCACATGTGTGTTCTTAATTCTCAACTTTTTCCTGTATAGTTGGTGACAAAGTCCCTGCTGATATCAGAATCACCGGCATCCGCTCTACAACTCTGCGTGTTGATCAGTCTATCCTCACTGGTTAGTCTCCGATTTACAATATCTGTCCAGTTACCTCTCAATATTCACAAAACATTGCATATATCTTTATCCTTCTCTCACCTTTGTTCTCACTTTATCCTCAGGTGAGTCCGTCAGTGTGATTAAACACACAGAGTCTGTCCCTGACCTCAGGGCTGTCAACCAGGACAAGAAGAACATGCTTTTCTCTGTGAGTTTCCCTTTCTTCAGCTTTTTGCTGTACCTCTCTTCTTTCTCCAGCACTAGCACCTACACGTTCTCTCCCACCCATTTTCCCAGGGCACTAACATCGCTGCTGGCAGGGCTGTCGGAGTTGTGGTTGCCACCGGCGTCTCCACTGAGATCGGTAAAATCCGTGACCAGATGGCTGCCACTGAGCAGGAGAAGACCCCTTTGCAGCAGAAGTTGGATGAGTTCAGTGAGCAGCTCTCCAAAGTCATCTCCCTCATCTGTGTGGCTGTCTGGCTCATCAACATTGGCCACTTCAATGACCCTGTTCACGGTGGCTCCTGGATCCGCGGTGCAGTCTACTACTTCAAGATCGCTGTTGCTCTCGCTGTAGCTGCCATCCCCGAAGGTGAGAATATAGGAGTCATGATACAAATCAGGGTACAGCAGGGAAAATCAGGAGTAAAATTCATACAAGATTCAGGATTCAACTTTTCAATGCAGACTTTGTAAATGGAGTAATCCAACACATCGGTTTCTTTCCAAATAGGTCTGCCTGCTGTCATCACCACATGCTTGGCTTTGGGAACCCGCCGTATGGCTAAGAAGAACGCCATCGTCCGTTCTCTTCCCTCTGTAGAGACTTTGGGCTGCACATCTGTCATTTGTTCAGACAAGACCGGCACCCTCACCACCAACCAGATGTGTGTTACAAAGGTTTGTAAGAGACATTGTCTTGCTTCAAGCAATCTCAAGCAAGCACCAATATACCAATCCTCTCGCTACAACCACAAAACCTTTATGTTTTGCACACCGTTTAAGCTTTGTTCTCTTGGTATTTAGATGTTCATCATTGAGAAGGTGGATGGTGATTCTGTGACTCTTGACCAGTATGACATTTCTGGATCCAAGTACACACCAGAGGGAGAAGTGTAAGTCATTTCATATTTATTAAGTGACTCGCATGCAAACAGATACACACAGAAAGGCTCACCATTCTCCTTACTTTAACGTACAGAACTAAGGGTGGACTTCCTGTCAAGTGTGGCCAGCATGACGGCCTTGTGGAGCTGGCAACCATCTGTTCCTTGTGCAATGACTCATCTCTGGACTACAATGAGGTAAACAAACAATATATTCATTCTTCCATTTGTGAAGCCACAACTGAGCTTAAAGGGATAATTTACCCAAAAATGAAAATGATGTCATTAATGATTCACCCTCAAGCCTCACACGCTTCAGTTTATGTAGTAAACAAACCCTTACGTCTCAACCATTCATTCATTCACACAGAGACGTGCAGAAGATGCAGCGTCTCCAAATTTTCAACCAACTTTTGCAGCTTAACATTTACAGATACTGGTCCATATGGAGGTTTGATTTGATTAATTTATGCTAACTTTGACTAATTCCATACTGTCCATATTAAAATGCAAGTTTCATTTTCATGACTGGATTTTGAGATTCCGTCCACGTTTTCTGCTTCGCTGAAATAAAAGTGCTTTATGCGTCAAGATGCAAGTTGAGGGGGTACTCCGTACCACCGGTACTTAAAGAAACCTGGTACTGTCACATTTTCATTTTTTTTTGTACCGACTTGGTACCGAAGTACCGGGTCTTTTGACAACACTAAAGGCCAGTATACCGTACACACACTTTCAATGGAGGGACAGAAAGCTCTCGGACTAAATCTAAAATATCCTAAACTGTGTTCCGAAGATGAACGGAGGTCTTACGGGTTTGGAATGACATGAGGGTGAGTCATTAATGACATCATTTTCATTTTTGGATGAACTAACCCTTTAACGCTCACTCTCTTGTTTTAAAGTCTAAAGGAATCTATGAGAAAGTGGGTGAAGCTACAGAGACTGCCTTGTGCTGCCTGGTTGAAAAGATGAACGTGTTCGGCACTGATGTCCGTGGTCTGTCCAAGGTGGAGAGAGCCAACACATGCTGTTCTGTAAGTACTTCAACCTCTTCAGGGCTCTCTATGCTCATGTTGGTCAGCTGTATTGTGTCCTTTGGAATTGATTGCAATTCTAAGTTTAAATCTTTAGCCCTAATTTATGATTCAAATATCAAAAGGATATCTATGATAGTGGTGTTTCTACACACTTAGTTCATTGTCGGATATGTTGTAATAGTTAACGGTCAAATTCATGTTCCAAGATTGAATTTTAATTTAATTCCAATTCAAACGTAATATCAATGTAGTTTTCTTCTCTTGGTTACCTAGGTGATCAAGCAGCTTATGAAGAAGGAATTTACTCTTGAGTTCTCCCGTGACAGGAAGTCCATGTCTGTCTATTGCTCCCCTACAAAGGCCTCCAAGGCCTCTGTTGGAAACAAGATGTTTGTCAAGGTAAGACCAATCCTAAAATAGTAACCTATTAAAATTGATTGCCGTAAGGAGAATCTAAATCACAAAATCGTTATTGTCTCAGGGTGCACCTGAGGGTGTTATTGACAGATGTGCCTATGTGCGTGTTGGAACCTCCCGTGTGCCCCTGACTGCTCCAGTTAAGGATAAGATCATGGCTGTGATCAAGGAATGGGGAACTGGCCGTGATACCCTGCGCTGCCTGGCACTGGCAACCTGTGACAACCCTCTGAGAAAGGAGGAAATGAACTTGGAGGACGCCACCAAGTTTGCACAATATGAGGTATTTGTGTGAAAGAGAAACAAGGACATCATTGGTATTTCAACTAACATGATAACTGAATTTTGCTTTCCTCACAGACTGATCTCACCTTCGTAGGTTGTGTTGGTATGCTGGATCCTCCTCGTAAAGAAGTTATTGGATCCATCGAGCTGTGCAGGGCTGCTGGTATCCGTGTGATCATGATCACAGGTGAATCATGTTCAATCCTTAAATCAGTGCCCATATTTGTTGAAACAGCACCAAAACTGTCCCATAGAGTGCCAAGTAAATAACAGTGTCAAGGTCCAGAAAAGTATGAAAGACATTGTCAGTGGTTCAACTGTAACTTTATGAAGCGGCGAGAATACTTTTGGCTTGTCTTTCATATTTTTCTGGACTTTTACATGGTTATTTACTTGGCAGTCTATGGGACAGTCACAAGCCTCCCAGTTTTCATCCAAAATTTCTTAAACGGTGTTCAAAAGATGAACTAAGCTTTTATATGGTTTGGAACGACATGGGGGTAAGTGATTAATTACAAAATTTTCTTTTTTTGGGTGGAGATTCCCTTTAAGAATACTCTTATAATGTATTATAAATATGGACTTAAATATATTGCAATAATATATTGCAATAAACCTGAAAAAATAATATCTCCTTCCCAGGTGATAACAAAGGTACCGCTGTGGCTATCTGCCGCCGTATTGGCATCTTCGGTGATGATGAGGATGTGACAGGCCGTGCTTTCACTGGCCGTGAGTTTGATGACCTGCCACTGGCCCAGCAGAGAGAGGCAGTGCGTAAGGCCTGCTGTTACGCTCGTGTTGAGCCCTCCCACAAGAGCAAGATCGTTGAGTTCCTTCAGGGTTTTGATGAGATCACTGCCATGGTAAGGGAGCGAATGTCACAAAAGCATAAATAGTATCTTGGTCACTTGATCAGAAATATATTTAACATGCTTGCGGTTTTTTTTTTTTAATTCCATACCTCCTCTACACACTCCTCAGACTGGTGATGGTGTGAATGATGCTCCTGCCCTGAAGAAGGCAGAGATTGGCATTGCCATGGGCTCTGGCACTGCTGTTGCCAAGTCAGCCTCGGAGATGGTCCTGGCCGACGACAACTTCTCCAGCATCGTGTCTGCCGTTGAGGAGGGCAGAGCCATTTACAACAACATGAAGCAGTTCATCCGCTACCTCATCTCCTCCAACGTCGGAGAGGTTGTGTGGTGAGTGACAATCTCTCTCTCATACGTTTACCCTCTGGAATAGGTTTGACTCTTAACCTGATTTATTTTCTCCATCTTCTTCAGTATCTTCCTGACTGCTGCTCTTGGTCTTCCTGAGGCTCTGATCCCAGTTCAGCTTCTGTGGGTGAACCTGGTGACTGACGGTCTTCCTGCCACCGCTCTCGGATTCAACCCCCCGGATTTGGACATCATGAGCAAGGCTCCCCGCTCCCCCAAAGAGCCCCTCATCTCTGGCTGGCTCTTCTTCAGATACCTGGCCATTGGAGGTGTGCTTCATTTCATTTTTCTGCTTCATCCCTGATCCATTCTAGGTTCACAATGTATTCAGTGATACTGAGCCTTCCCTGATTATCTCAATTAAGGATTCTGTTCAATCTCTCGCTCAGGTTATGTTGGTGCCGCAACTGTCGCTGCTGCTGGCTGGTGGTTCATTTACTGCGAAGATGGCCCCATGGTCTCCTTTTACCAGCTGGTGAGAATCTAGCATTATCTAGCGGAGAATTAAACAATCGATAAATATGAAAGACAGTAAAAATGTGTACATTTCAGAATAAAATAATAATGCTATACCTATTCTCTGTCCTCAGTCCCACTTCATGCAGTGCACTACGGAGAACGAGGAGTTTGCTGGCATTGAATGTGAGGTGTTCGAGGCTGCTCCTCCCATGACAATGTCTCTGTCTGTCCTGGTCACCATTGAGATGTGCAACGCTCTGAACAGGTCAGTACTTAACAAATCCAAACATCATAAAGCAGCTGATCATAAATGTTTTTATGCTGATTGTAACATACAATGATGCATGGTTTCGCAGCTTATCTGAGAATCAGTCTCTGGTGCGTATGCCTCCATGGAGCAATTTGTGGCTGGTGGCAGCCATGAGTCTCTCCATGTCTCTGCACTTCATGATCATCTATGTGGACCCTCTGCCTGTAAGTACTGTCTGTGTCCATCCAGCATGCTGAATTTGGTTCATGTGTTTAGCAATATCACTATGCTGGCAAAGGGGCCGCCACTAGGGGGCGATGTAAGACGTGTGCCCAGGTGCCTTATGAAACCATATTCAAGTCCAGCCAAGAGACATTTCTATCATGTCCAAGTCACGTCCCCAACACTGATTAAATTGCAAATCCATTATAAAATAAAGCGGCGATATTCTTATTCTTTAATTAATTCATCACATCATTGTTTCAATCCAGCTGGTTTTTGTTATCTGCGGTTATTTGCTAATCTCCGTCTTGCCCTCGAACAGTTGATCTTCAAGCTAACCCATCTCAGCGTGGCCCAGTGGATCGTTGTACTGAAGCTTTCCTTCCCAGTCATCCTCATTGACGAGCTGCTCAAGTTTGTTGCCCGCAACTACTTGGAGCGTAAGTAACCATTTAAAGCAAATGGTAAATCTTGACAAATTTCGATAAAAAAAAAAAAAAAAAAAATATATATATATATATATATATATATATTTTTTTGCAAATGATTAATCAATTATGAAAAAATTTAAAAATATATCCTGGACGTTGATATTTAAAATAAATTCTAAGCATATTTAAAGTAACATACAAATACAGAACTAAATACTGGTTAAAATGACTTAAACAACTTACTGTATTGTATGTCTTGAAGACCTGACTAACTGTTTAACAAGCAAATAAAAATTTCCTATCATGACTTATTCATTTCCCTTTTAAATTTGTATTCTCCTTTACTTATCTCTTGTCCTGTTTTTGAACCCTCCTCTCTGCGCTCCATTTCTTCTGGTGGTGTAAATACTCCTCTTTTTTACCCTTTTCCTGCTCACTCAATCCCCTGGTCAACCCTTCTTTATTTTATCCCAGCCTAATCCTGTTCCCTTCCATGTTCCTGTAACAAAGCAAGGTATCCCACAATCCTCTCTGTCCATGCCTGCCTGCATCCCTGTGTCTGTTTGTGTATGGACAAACTACATTCTTTGGTTTGTTGATTGACATCAACACTTGCTGATTGCTCCTCAGAGAGTACAGTAATGCTCCATATAGCAACAGATGCCACTGTATAATCTTAATACCATTATCAGCAGAGAAAATGCAGTCTTAATGCTACATTCATACTCACACATATGCTTTGGTATGATTAATTCAGACAGATTCTGTTCATTAAAAACAATTAGGTTAAAGAACATTTCCATATTTAAAGATCAATTTTAAGACTATACATTTAGGATTATGTGATTAAAAGCAATGTGTGCCAATATTATTTAAACATTTTTGTGGACCATCTTTAAGCCATCCTGTACCACATAATTTATTTTCTCGAACAGTGAAAGATGACAATCTAGTGTCCAAAAGGTGGGACTGAAAAACGAAGAAACGAGCAAAACAGCAGAAAAATTAAGTTCGTCAGGAGTGGAAAAGAAAGCCACTGTGAACCAGTGAAAGTCAACCATGAAATGTAAAACCTTATAGAAAGGAAAAAAAATATTTAAGTAAAATGTGTTATGTATATGTATTAAGACTATATATATATATATATATATATATATATATATATATATATATATATATATAGTTGTGAACAGTATGTTCTAATGAAAATGCTATTCTTAAAATAAAGATATGTATAAAAAGCAAGTATCATGTTACTGTCTTTTAGTTGACTCTTTATTTCTTTTATACACATGTAATGCACTCAGATTTGTTACTAACATGTTACATTTATATGAATTAACATTTATTCGCTCTATTCAAACTTAGATTTAGTGTTTTATCATCTCATCACTCCTCTGTTCATTGGCTCAGGCACCAGATACTTCATAATGAAATGTTGTCTATTTCCATTAAAGTGACTTAGGCCTTAAATTGAATGCACAAATAATTATACTAGGGTAGGTAGTATTATAGCAGGGGGCAACTAATACACACAAACTTTATTCAGGTTAAAGTGATGGTATCTTTTCAGTATAACTTCTCTATCTGTCTGAGAACAGTAAATATGAATGGTTCACTTTGAAAAAAAAACAAAAAAACATTAGAGGTACAAAAACTATTTTAATATTTTCTTAGGTTGTCTAAGGCTTTAATGCAATTAATTTCAAGTAATATTTATGTAATCTCTTAAAGGAATATGCTAACACTATCGCTGGTGGATATCATAAATGATTTCATCATAGCTGTGAAGCTGGGGGCAATTGTAACTACTTCTGAACAAAAATGGTATGAATTTGAAGATTTAATCTTTAAAACACTAATATAATGTAAGACTAGCATCTAGTCAACAACTAATTACACTTTACTTATTAATACAGTGTAAAAAGGTTGCATCTCATTTCAAACAATTATAATGCATTTACCATTAAATTTTTCACTTTAAAACATTAAGACAGTTAAAGTAATTAGTGCCATATAAAGGTGAAAAATACATTTTATGGAATATTAAATATTATGACAGTCTTTCTCATTATATGTTTATTAATGATATTGTTACTTTGGCACATATACTTTTTTCTTATAGCGATAGAAGGTAGATCTGTAGTAGTCTGGGTTATATAGGGAAAAATATATATTATAAAGTTACAACGGCCCCCAGTATATTTTTATTTTGCTGGTGACAGATGCTGAAAATAAGTAATATATATCCATCGGTGTCTATTAGGAAAAAAGGATTAGGTTGGGGAGATAAAACTTACACTGCAGTAGCAATAAGTCTAGTACAGCTAGTAGTTAGTGTATTAGCTTTTCACAAAATTCAAGTATTAGCAATTCCAGTTTGTCCAGATTTAAAAGGTATCATGTTTTCCCCATATAGCTTGAGTTCATTAGAAGAAGTGTGAACCCATGAGTGCAGGAATGGCCGTTTCGTTCATGTCACTGTAGGCTTTTTTATTTTATTTTTTATGTAGGCAGCCCACCTCAGCTTGGCCCTTTCTTAGGACCACCTCCTTGCCCACCAGAATCTCTTCCCTTTGTTTGGCCAAAATGCCACCTATTCTTATACAGTTTCATGTGGCATCAGCAGGTAAATCAGTGTCTTCGATCTCCTCCCCTAGAATGTGCTTCACTTGGTTCAAAGATTCTGCCTGGCGAATCTGTTCCAATTTCACCTGAGAAGAAATGAAAACACTGTTTCAAAATACTTATGCTTAAATCTTTTGTCACAGACAGTAGAAATCATGTAGTGAGGACATAGCCGTATGTGTGCTATCAACAACTGAACAGCAGAATTTATGCAGGATAGATTAAGAGGAGTATAAACTCAATGCTGATCCTAAATCAGTGAAGTACCTGCAGGGACTGCGACAGATGCACGAAATCCTTCTGCACGCCTTGACTAGTGTCTAGTTGAGAGCGCAGACTGATCACCTGACTGCGACACTCTAAACACTGCTGCTGTAATGCTGCCTGAAAGACAGACATAGAGAGATGTGAACTAGTGTATAATCAAATGCAATGATAGTCACCTATTCACCCCAAAATCCAGGCCTACCTTCTCCTGGATGTGAGATTTGTTCTCCTTCTGAAGGTGAGAAAGGGCCACTCGCAGACCCTGCACCTCCACACGACACTCCTGCAGCTCAGCCTCCAACTGCACACACAGATGAAACAATGACACCTTCTTATTAACTGCATTGTACACTCTAAACAATGTCAAACAACACTACACTACACTGTTGTCACATGACCTCATTATGTGCAAGTTTAACTTCGTGAAAGCATCCAATTATAAAGGGAGAAAAAAATTCTCCACTTTGTAATATGGTGTAAAAAATGTCTTAACTATTAGTAGTTGGATTAAAGGAGTCAAGCACAGATACATAAATACACAGATTATATACACACACACATCATATTTAGAAAGTACAAATATTTAACAACAATAATATACAGATGTTTTTCCTTCCAGTTCATTTGTCACGATGAAATCGGCAGGCCAAGTTAAGACTAAAAGTAAAGGACCTAAGCTTACAGGGAAATCCTAAAGGTTACAGTGCCACTGAAGTACAAACAAGCACATGGGCACATGACATTCAAAAAATGTCTTAATAGACTGATTTGACTGAGTGTTTCAGCAATACACAGTGAACTCACATGAAAAGAAACAAGCAAAGGGATGTATTGAACATTTTTGAATGCGTCCTAGACTCCTATATAAGGAGTGTTATTTCTATATAAGAAATAACACCTGAGAATCAAAAGCTGCCATACCTTTTCCCTTTGGATCTGTATGCGGTCTGTCTCTACTGTCAGGCTGGCAAGCTTCACTGAGGGAGAGGGAATTCAATCACAAACTGACACTGGACACAGTTTCATGGCAATGCACTCAAATATCAACACCTACCCTCACACAAATAGGGTCTACACTATTGACAAACAAGTTAAAGTATATATGACTTACCTTCTAAAACTTCTGGAGAAGTAGATGGGACAAGAAAATTGAGGAGAAAAGACAAAAAGCAGAACATGTCATTGTGGAGAAAACGCAATCGGCAGACATGCCTGAAATTATTAATTGTGAAACATTATTTAAAAGTTTTACGAACAGTGAGGGAAAGCAAAGTCTCTTTGTGAAAACGTGCATGTCAAAGCCATAAATACAATGATATAGACAGACCGCTCTCCTCTGTGCGTGTCTCCAGCTGTTCCTGTAGGTTGACTATTTCAATACGAAGCCTCTCCTCACAGTGAGCTGCCTATGTATAGATACACACACTGACTTAATGACTTAAGACACAAACACAACATTCAGCTCTGGCCTCCTTTCATCAAACCCGCTTGTAAACACACACACACACACACACACACACACACCTCTAGTGTTGGACTGTGGGGTGGAAGGCTATTTTCATCCACATCAGTGTCTTCACCTTTCAGCTTGGAGAGCTCATTACAAACTCTCTTCTGAGAGAAAGACAGCTCTGCCTGCGTGAAAACAATTTGTGATCTTATCAAGATTTTGGATTATGGATTCCTGCTGCCTGCCTTTAATTGGACCATTCACCCGCTGCTACTCACCAATCTGCTCTGAACGGCATTTTGTGACTGGCTAAAAGATTTCTGTAGCTCTTCAAGGAGGGTCTCAGATGTTTGCACCTGAGACTGAAGCACTGATAACTGCAATAGACAAACCATAAATATATCAATATATTTGATATCTTTGCTTTGACAGTAATCAACTGTAAATTTGCTATATCAGGGTTTATGCTCAAAGCAATTAAACCCCATTGAAAAAAACATTATATTATACTTCCACCCAAACGTTATTACATTATCACTGTATAATTGTTTTAACAAAAATATTAAGCAATGTGATTGCTTTCTGAATGTGTTTTATTTGGTCTGTGTAGCAAAAGACAGGATCTGAGTTTCTGTACCTGTTTCTGTGTCTCTGTGCTTTGCACATCCAGTTCTTTCTCCAGCTCAGCTTTCTGCTCTTGAAGCTCGGCCACCTCCTCTTGAAGCTCTACAAGCTAAAAATGCCATATCAGATTCAACAAGTTAGCTGAAAGTCATCATGTACCGACCTGGGTGATCTCTAATGCACTGATTTACAAACAACAGGCTAGAAATGTCCTACACCTTTCGATGAATACATTTCCATGACGTTTCAAATCGTTTGCTATAACTAGATAAGGACTGCACTCATGAAGAGTAATTTCTAGCCGTTAGAGTCAACCGTAGAGTCAATTGTAACTAGAAAAACTTTCCATTATTTGAGATTTTGATAATTTTCATGACCTTTCCACACCTGACAATCACATTTTAAAATAAATCCTGATACAGTTTTCCATGGTCGTGAGAATCCTGCTATAAAAACTAGAAGCATACTGACTTGTGCTTGCAATTTGTCCCAGTCTGCATGTGTGACCAGTCTGTGTCCCGGCGGTGGCAGGTAGATCGCTTCAGGCACCAATGTTCCTGTGGACACCAGGGAGGCGGTGTCTTCTTGAGGGGGCGGATGTCGGGGCAAAGAGGGTGTGTCCAGAGAGAAAGAAGACAGGGAGGCAGAGTCACAGTGCTGGGGAAAGTAGTCCATCATAAGGCCTGTTGTCTCTGGGTCTGAATTCTCTCCTGACAGCTCCAGTGGATCAGAGTCTGAGCCTGAGCCCTCGTGATCAGCAGCTCGCAGGGGAGGGGAACCACCCTGTGGAGGACAGGTACTCTCCACCTTGCCCTTTTTAGAGATCACCTGCATGCACAAAGAAATCTGTAAAATGTAGTGACTTCGGTGCATTATAAGACAGAAAACAAAAGATCTTTCATAAATGGAAACAAATATATAAAATAAATATACATCAGTACATACTTCTTGGCCTACACACAGAAGGCAGGACACAGAAACACACAAACCTTCGTCTCCTTGGGCGAAGCGGCTCTCCTCCACTGTGCTCGTTCTGACTGCAGAACAGATATTCTAGCGTCATACTGAGCAACCGTTTCTAAGATGAGGGACAAAAACAGGATGAGAAAAATGTGGGATCCGTCACATAGAATCACTGAAACACATTCCTTGTCGCTTCCTGTTCTTTGGGTTAAATTCCATTTCATGACATTCAAATTGGCAAATGAAATGAAATTGCAATTAACAGAACTTCTGGATTCTAACATACTTCTAAATGCAACAGCTTACTGAACAAAAAAAAAAAAAAAGTGTAAAAAAGAAAAAGAAAAAAAAAAGTGTAAATGCAATTTTATCAATTGCATTTACACATTTGACAGACTTTTTTATCCAAAGCGCCTTACACTGCACACAAGGCACACATTTTAACAGTTCATTCATTCCCTGGGAATCGAACTCACAACCATGGCATTGCTAGCCCTATGCGGTTCTATTTAGGCAACGGGAATTTGGTTGTTAATTGGATTGCGAAAAAGTGAATGTTGCATACAGGAATGTGATTGGCGTGGTGCAGACTTAAAACAGGGTATATACAGCAATCCTTAAGTTAAATTTACTACTTTTTAATACCTTTTTCACTACCTTCAGAATATTTTTTAAAACCATCACGACACTGAATTGCAAGTGTTAATCAGCGACCTTTCTATTATTTACACAGATTTTGACATATATAACATACAAAAAATAATAGATTTAGAGACTGATGTTGACAGCATATTGCACATTTATTTCACTTAGTAAATAAAAATAAAACAAATACCATAAAATGTGCAATGGAGAAAATGGATAGACCGAACAATAAGCCTGCCTGTTAGTGTTGTCACGGTACCAATATTTCAGTATTCGGCACCGATACCAGTGAAAATCCACGATTCTCGGTACCAATTTCGGTAACAAAGCAAAACACAAAAATTTGGTAATAAAAAAAAAATAACTTTTTAGCACTAAAAATAAAACCAATGCCATTCTTTATACTTATTTAGAATTGTGTTTAAAGTTTTTCTACAAGTTATATAATTATGAAAAACAGTAAACAAGTTTCACCCAAATTTAATTTGTCTTTTAATTTATCAAATTTAAACACATTTTATGTTTGGTAAATAAAGGGGATTTGCTATTAAAATTAAAACATGGGAGAAATATTGAGATTTATTTTTTTTTTAAATAAAGTTTTTTATTTTTTTTGCAACAGTGGTAGCAGTATCACATACGTTTTACTAAATAATAGTAATATTTCTAACACAATGCCCTTATGTAAAAATTTTCTTTTAGGCCTAATGAATGCATATTTGTCATTTTGAAATTTCTATTTGCCCATTAGCTCCGCCCACTACCGGAGAAACCGGTATGTCTTCTGCTTTTTCGAAAGTGAATATGAATAATTCTAAATTAACTCGATTATTTTGACAGGAGAAGACAACAGATGCTGAAATTAATGCAAGCGTCATGCGCTTCAGTCTATGTAGTAAATAAACCTGCACGTCTCTGTCATTCATTAATTCACAGAGACGCGCAGAACACAACTTTTGCGGCTTAATACTACAGATACTGGTCCATATGGAGATTTGATTTGATTAATTTATGCTTTCACAAATTCCATGACTGTCCATATTAAAATGTAAGTTTAATTTACATGACTGGATTTTGAGATTCCGTACTCGTTTTCTGCTTCGCGGAAATCATAGCGTTGTATGCGTCAAGAACCGGGTTTGAACGGGACCTCGGTACTACCGGTCGTTAACCCAGCTATTAGAAAACTTGCATTTGTCCAAGAAGACGACGATGGTTGTCCAGTCATTGAAGATATGCCTTGAAGCAAGTCTAAAATAAAACGTAAGCCAGCCACTTCTGTTGAGCGCGCAGTGTTCTGGAGAAGGGTCTGGCTGCAGACCATGGGCGAGTGGAGCTCCACTCTCAAACCGGAAATACGTCACCTCCACTTGAAAACATCAAGATGGCGTCGCCGGGAGTACTTCAAACTTAAACTCAGGTAATTTTATCTCTGCATCGCTTAAATGGTGAACTGACGCTGTTGTAACGTGCAGTGTAAGAAAAACGCACAGGGCTTACGTGAAATTACTAACAAAAGAATTAATAAACACTATGGATTTATAGATTTATATCGCGAGCAATGTTGATGTCTGGCCACTGATCATATATACACCACACAGTAATTTATAGATCAATGTGTCTGTCCAATGTGTTTTTTTATTAAGTTATCAAGTTCAATTACAAACCTTTACACCAGATTTCAACAACTGAACACATATAATTAGTGTTGATACAGACAAATAGAGAGAAAAAAGATGGAAAAAAATAACAAATAACAATAATCACACCATAAGATAAAACAGAATAAATAACGGAAAGAAAAAGAAAGATGTCTTAGGGTCTTATTCTAACAACAAAAACAAGTTCAAAGCATACAAGAGTTTCTGGGCGTTCCTGTCAATCCTGTAATGAAGAGACTTTGCAAATATCTTTAGTTCATTCTTCCATCCGCTGAAGTGAGGTGTAACCTTTAAAAACGTACTTATCTTACTTATCTACTTATCTATGAATCTAGTATTTGCACAAAGTAATTAAGTTATTTATCAAAAAGTCTAGGATCTTTTCCTTCAACAATACTCCAACCTTAACTGAGTTCACAGTCAAAGGGTGTATTGATATCTGTTTGAAATGAAGCCAGTTTTGAAATTCCAGCCAAAAAGTCTGTAAAGATTCACATTTCAAAAACATATGATCAACAGTTTCAATATCTTTCTCACAGAACCCGCATGAATTGTTCTCCCAATTAAATCTTTCTTGTAGGAAGTTATTAGATGGATAAATGTCCTTTAGGATTTTAAATGTTACTTCTTTGGCTTTAGGAAGAACTGGATAAGTAAAATAAAGCTTCCTTATTTTCTTTGCCTCTTCTTCAATAAATTCTTGAAGAACATACTTTCTTTTCAGTTGACTGGGGAAGTACAGTTTGGATAATACATTTCTGATAAACTTATTTGTTAATTGTTTGCTCTTTAAATTTTTACCTTTAGTACATGATGGATAGCATAGATGTAACTTAGTTTTTGGTGGCTTGTGGTAAAATAACGTAGTGAATAATGAAAGGACACGATCGTTTTGTATGTGTATTCCTTTAGCATTTGTTGTATAATTTAAAAAAGGTCATATGAGGAGGTTGTTTTCATATTAAATTTTTCATTCACCTCCAGGGATAGGATTGGCATAGAAGATGCAGCACTCTTAACATTTTAAATGTATGTTGCCACCTTAGAAGTCAAGGTCTTTTTACATGTGACATTAACATATTTATTTTTTCTATTTTGTTGTTCGGTTATTCTATTGTTTGACTTTTTTTGTTTCAGATCAAATGTATATCAAGTGTTATCCATCCTCATAACACCTCCACAAATAGAGACTGAAACTTCCGAGCACCTTCACCTTGTCTGCTATGGGACTGTCATAGGTGAATGATGCAGTACTATTCTGTGTTAAATTTACCTAACGTCAGCACACAGACATAGTATTGTTCCAGTTTTGCTGTGCTCATGTCTTCTTTGTGTCCCCAGCCCAGCAATCAGATGCATCAGAACAACAAAGCACAACTGTGGTGGACCAGGCACCTTCAGCAACGAGTAAATTGCTTTAACATTAATGATAATTAAATGTCAGTATTGTAATAACTCTTGACCCATCTAACGTAATTGTTCATGCCAGAGATTTAACAACACTGTCAGTCAGGAGCATATTTAACAGGAGGCACACTTCAGCTGGCTTGATGGTGACTTCAGTAAGTGTGGTCAACCCTCTTGTTTTTGTGGCTATAACAATTAGACTAAGTAATCTCACTCTCTTCCATTTCCTTAACATGAAACTTCAGGTGCAGTGAAGATATTTAAAGAGACACTATCTAAAGTACAGAAAGCCGTACATAATCTCTAGGTGCAGTCGCCTACAGTACAGCCAGCTTCACAAAGACTGTGGGGCTGGTCACCAGGAAAATGGCCAACAAGGAGTGCTTTTGGGGTTTTACTCCTCAGATGACCACCCTGGCTACTGTAGCTGGGATTGCTTCACAGACAATGGAGGTCTTGAAGAGTAACGTGTACGTGCATGTGAACACATTGTGTTATTAGAGGAACAATTATGGTCACTTGCAGTTCATGTGTTTTCAATGTAGTGTAAGATGTGTTTATTATTATTATTACTCAAAAACCATTAAAACTTCTAAATTGTGGAAGTTATTCTTCATTATTTTACTGTGGTTATTTTGTATATGTTGTTATTTTGATTAAAATACAAAATTCAACACATAATTCTGGTTGAGGTATTATTTTAATAATTTATTTAATATTTCATTTATTTTTCACTGCTAAATATTAAAAACACAAGGTTAACTTTCTAAAAAGTATGGAATGTTACATTGACAGTTGTACACTGGTAAAACAAACATGAACAAATTGATGTCTGTAGTGCATAAAAATAGGATAAAAAAAATGCTGTCTTGTCATAAACCGTAAAAGATTAGTATATATATATTTTTTTATTTCTACTAGGTAAAAGTAACAAAGATAAAAGTACAGAACATATTAACATTACGTACAAAGAGGTGACATAACTGGCAAAGCACCCTTTATACGTGTATATAACAAGTAATACAAAACGAAAGTTTGGTGGTAGTGACACATTTTCCCTCTTAAATGGAGCTCCACTCGCCCCCATGGAGGCGACGTAATTCTACGTAAAGTGTTACCCGGACCAACATGGCCTCCGCGTCATTAGTGGAGGCGACGTAATTCTACGGAAAGTGTGGCCCGGTCCAACATGGCGGCGGCGTCGCTAGTGGAGGTGACGTATTTCCGCTCTTGAGTGGAGCTCCACTCGCCCATATGTCTGCAGCCAGACCCTCTTGGTGTTCTGAGATGATGCCGAACGACCACTGAATATGACGTCAGCATGAGACGGAGACGGAAGATCTTTGATTATGTGCCCAGATATGCTAAAGCCCATATAAACGAACTAACACGAACGCAGATAGAATTTCAATCAGAATAAGACACCTGATAGTCTGGAAAAAATAATACCTAATTTGGAAAAAAATAATACCTCTGAGACCACATTTAACACTTTTAATGGCCTTAAATTTGACCATTTTGATTTATCACTTTTTAATACTTTTTAAAACCCCGCGGACACCCTGTAAAAATGTCAGCAGGGATGAAGCGAGTTGCATCTCATTTTGATTAAAGATAACAAGGTCTTTCTGGTGTCACTACAAAAAGCTCTGGCCTTACAACTCTTTTAGCTAGACGTCTCCTTACTTTAAATTGGTAACACATTTCACCCCCACCTTGTATTAGTGAACTACAGATGTGTTTACTTGTATAAAGCTTGAGAAAATCAGGTTCTCAAGCTCTCGAGACATACATTTTTAGATGAGCTACTCCTCAAAAGACAAACTGTGGCTTTTCTCCATAGACGTTCCATGATTTATCAACAATGACAGACTTGTGCTTTACCTCCCATACTGCTTCGATTCCCTCCCTCTCACTCCTCACCTCTCAGAGCCTCCTGCAAGGACTGAATCTCCTGGTCGCATTGATTTTGCAGCTCCTGCAGCTCCTCCTGTTTGCCAAGCTCGCAGATCTTCGCCACACCCTGCCAGTGCTCCAGCTGAGCTCGACACTCGATTAGCTGCGTCTGCAGGTCTTCTTCAGCTTCTACTGAAGGAAAACACAGAAGGACTTCAGAAACTTCTGAATAGACTTGTTCCGTTTCTACTCTACTGACTTATTTTTAAAGAATTGTTTAACACAGATGCATAATACAAAAATATAGGTGCTGGTCATATAATAAGAATATCATCAAAAAGTAGATTTATTACACTAATTCCATTCAAAAAAATGAAACTTGTAATGAGGTGTAATGAGAGGCCAGGTTGCTCTGATAGTGGCCTTCAGCTGCATTGTTGGGTCTGGCATATCGCATCTTCCTCTTCCCAATACCCCATAGATTTTCTATGAGGTTAAGGTCAGGCGAGTTTGCTGGCCAAAAAACCAGGTACTGGTAGCTTTGGCACTGTGTGCAGGTGCCAAGTCCTGTTGGAAAATGAAATCTGCGACTCCATAGAGTTGGTCAGCAGCAGGAAGCATGAAGTGCTCTTAAACTTCCTGATATACGACTGCATTGACCTTGGACCTCAGAAAACACAGTGGACCAACACCAGCAGATGACATGGCACCCCAAACCATCACTGACTGTGGAAACTTAACACTGGACCTCAAGCAATGTGGATTGTGTGCCTCTCCTCCATACTCTGGGACCCTGATTTCCAGAGGAAATGCTAAATTTACTTTCATCAGAGAACATAACTTTGGACCACTCAGCAGCCGTCCACTCTTTTTTGAAGCGAGACGCTTCTGACGCTGTCTGTTGTTCAAGAGTGGCTTGACACAAGGAATGCGACAGCTGAAACCCATGTCTTGCATACGTCTGTGCCTAGTGGTTCTTGAAGCACTGACGCCAGCTGCAGTCCACTCTTTGTGAATCTCCCCCACATTTTTGAATGGGTTTTGTTTCACAATCCTCTCCGGTGTGCGGTTATCCCTATTGCTTGTAAACCTTTTCTACCACATCTTTTACTGCCCTTCGCCTCTCTATGAATGTGCTTGGACACAAAGCTCTGTAAACAGCCAGCCTCTTTTGCAATGAGCTTTTGTGTCTTGCCCTCTTTGTGTAAGGTGTCAATGTTCGTGTTTTTGACAACGGTCAAGTCAGCAGTCTTCCCCATGATTGTGTAGCCTACAGAACTAGACTGAGACCATTTAAAGGCCTTTGCAGGTGTTTTGAGGTAATTAGCATTAGAGTGTGGCACCAGGTGTCTTCAATATTGAACCTTTTCACAATTCACATTTTCTCAGATACTGAATTTGGGATTTTCCTTAGTTGTCAGTTATAATCATCAAAATTAAAAGAAATAAACATTTGAAATATATCAGTCTGTGTGTAATGAATGAATATAGTATACAAGTTTCACTTTTTGAATGGAATTAGTGAAATAAACCAACTTTTTGATGATACTCTAATTATATGTCCAGCACCTGTTGGTGTGTGACAGATAAGTGACACACATAACAGAGCTGTAACAAGATGAATTTTGGCATTAGTACATGCCTACTCAGCACACAGACTTAATTTGTGAATACCTCCCTTACTGTATTACTGTACCTACTTAAAACATAAGCATATGAAAATAATTACAGTAATTCACAAAAAAAGTAGTAGGTTCCTAGTAGCCAGTCTGAATTGCTACAACTGAAATGTTTCCACAGTACAACTGAAATCTACCTCCTTTACTGTGTGTACAGCATACAATTTTTTTTTTTTTAATAATTTATTGAACAGATTTTTGCCTATTCCAAAGGTTTTAGTAGGTTCCAAATAGCCAGTGTGAACCACTGACCACTCGTTAAGTGTATTTTACCAAGCCAGGCTTAATGAGCAGATGAGGACACACCTGCCCACCAATGGTCCTCGGGGAATGTTTCTGGACTTTGTGAAGTGTGAGCTGGCCACTTATGGATCGTCTCATTTACTGCGGTAACCCTTGTTCTCTGAATGAGGGAACAGAGACGTTACATCGATACTGACATATGGGGTCACTCTTGAAAGGCCCAATAACCTTCAGTGAAGAAGTAGGGATGTAACGATTCACTCAACTCACGGTGCAATAGGAATCACTATACTGATTCCATGATGTAATTTGTGTCACTTTTTTTTTTAAAGAGATTTAAGACAAATTATAAATGAAAAGGTGTCCTTTAATTATTGCTTGGACAAAATGCTGCACAATAATCTGTGACATTGAAATTTGTCAAATAACAAAACTAAACTGAAATGTTAAAACAAACCCAAAATCAAATAAAGAAATAACACCAACAAAATAAATCTCTTCATATAAACAATCTTTGTCTGTGCTCATTCCATTCAAATTTAAAGACAAACATGGTTTGTTTAATTTCAAAATTTGAAGCAAAAACATAATATTTTGAATTTAATTTTGTGAAAACTATACTACATAAAACATCTGCACAAAACAAGACAGCAGAAGCTCTGAATGAGACTCAGGTTCACTCTCTGACAGTAGGTGGCGCTTATGAAACAGCAGCAATACAGCTTTTTCTTGATTAGCGCTTTAGACACTGCATCACTTCAAGTTCCAGTCCCAATTGTATCACTATTGTATCACATCTCAGCCGATTTTTAATCGTTACATATTTGTGTCAGAGCACAAGGCCATGTACAGGGGCTGACCAGCAGGGCATTCACACAAGCACAGGTTTCTGACAAAGAGCTGCTCGGATGTTCTGAAACACTGCCTATGGTCCCCATAAATGTGTAGGGCAAGAACAGGACACAGCAGTGAGAGGCCAGGGTCTGCCTCCTACAGGGGAGCTTGCAGCTTCACTACCTGATCTTGAAAGGGAGCGGTGGGACTTTCGTGAAGACACCGGGTGACAGGGACTAGTCAAAGGGCAGGACCTTGTACTGGTGTGCCCGACCCTTAAAAGCAAACCAGAGGAACAGGTCGATCAGGTCCTTCAGGTCGACTGCTGCAAACCAGTCCTGATGGCAAACGCATTAAAGAATGCTTTTCTGCATCAACATCTTGAAACGGGAGCTCGTGCAGGGCCGGATTCAGCACAGGGGAGTGCTAACCAGGGCTCCAGATTCTGCATGAACGGTACCAGTGAAATCACGGAGGTGCCCAAGGAGGGCCAGTTAGGTGGAGAACTAGGGCCCAAAAGAGCAAAAGAATGGTCAATTTAAATGAGAAGAGGATCTGCCTGGATCAGAGGGTCCCGCGGTGGGCTGACAGGCACCGTATGAGGAATTGGCACGTCATTCAACCACTGAGGTGAAGGAGTGGAATTCCTGTAATTCCAGTACAGGAATTACTGTAATTATTTTCACACAAAATATTTGTGCACTGTACATACAGTAAGGGAGGCACTTGCAAGATTTCAGCTGTAGTAAGTCAGTCTGGACAGCAGAAACCTACTACAATATTTGGAATATGAAGAAGAAGAAGAAAAAAAGAGGAAAAAGATCTTTTGGTTAATTTCAGAATTTTTCAGTTTTTTTTATTTGTATTTTTTATTTACTGTATGTAGGCTACTGTAAAATTCCAATAAATATATTTTATTTCTGTACTTGCATAAAATGAGGTATTCTAACCTCTATTAAGTCACTCTTGAGTACTACAAGTTTAACAATGTGTACTATTAAATGTTAAAAGTTATTGTTATTACAATAATTTTGTCGTTTAAACCAGTTGAAGGAATTTTCACACGATCCCTTCAGCTTTGTGTACCGTGACACTGCGTCAAAGCTTTCTCGGGTATGAACTGCAGCTAAAACAGACGTAGAGTTTTAAATTATTTATTTTTTAGATATACAATGGTTGCATATTGTTAAAACTAGTTAAAACTTTGTAAGAATGTCGACTCTAGAGAACAGTGGCGGGAAAGCCAATATCGAACCTAAAACTTTAGTGCGCTAAAACACGACTGTCATCAAAGCATGCTCACATTTTGTTTAATGCACAAACGTGGTCTAATTTAAGAGCTTCGGCAGCTAACGTTTACACGATCAGATATATTTGCACGCCAAGCTGAAATGACTTACTCATTTAATCGCAACAATCTCTGAATAATTGCCCAAAATCGACACAAACCTCTACTCTTAGACTAGATGTAACGTTAATGGTTGTTCATACCATTGTGCTCCTCAATGCGCGATGCTGTCGTGTCCGACACTTCCATGGTTTCACGGCATTTATCTCGATATTTTCCTTTCGTTTCGTTATTATTCTCTTTGCCCGCATCCGTCTTCCTTTTCCTGTGTGAAGTGCAGCAGGTCCGGCCTTCATCAAAACTGCACCAAGAGTTCAGGAAACAACTTTCCCCGGTTCAGTCTTGCGGATATTACCTCACCATCCTCCCTAGAGTCGCACACGCGCGCTGATCGTTTCCAAACCTAGTGAACTGAACACAGAGAACGCGCCATCAGCTGACTGAGAACACGCCCGTGATGCTGTCCAGCTAGCCAGCTTACTAGGATTTGAAACATAGCCGATCCCATGCGGTCTTCGTTGGAAAATGTATGCAAAACATTTGGAGATGGGTTTGAATATTTTCCTAAACGTTTGGTTAATTGTGCATTTGAATGTCAAATAAAATAAAAAGCTAAATAAAACACTTGTATAGACAGCACAGGTTGTCGATTACGGACTGTAGGTTGCAAAATGCAGGATATATAATTGCCATGACATCCATTTCCCTTTACTTTAAAAACAATGTAATAGTGTTCAAATCGCTTTTTCAAGTGTATTTTTCATATAGAATATTTTACGATCTCTGTAGAAATTATGTTTGACAATGATATTGATGTCAATATAAAAAACTAGAAACTTGTCTGATGCAGGAAAAATGGTTCCCACTGTTTTTGACCAGTGAATTTGCATGCAATTTTTAGTAACCTTTGTGGTCAGTTCTGATAAATGAACAAGGATTTGTTGTAATCGGTTTGATTCAGAGCAAAAGAATCGGAGCAGCATATCATCAAGTGGTCTATTTAGAAGTAAAGGTCTAACTGCAGAATTCTACTCAAATCTGGGCCTAGGACAATCATGGACACATGGTTTTGTTTTCAACAAAGATAAAAAATTAATCTGATTTAAAGTCTAAATTGATACAACCTAAAGAACAACGAAGACTCTATGATTTTTACATTCAGAACACACATGGAATGTAACAGATCTAAAGAGGATTTGGATAACTTCAGCCTAGTAAGCAATCTTTCGAGTCATTGCTTTGCCAGTTTCTGAATAGCAATGAAGCTATACACACATACGTTTATTATCATAACAGCAATAACTTGACATAAAAATGTAACAGTGGTATACAAAAGCCAGCTTCAATATTTCTATTAAAACTGACCCATTATGTAAATAGACACCAGAAGTCATTAGAATCTAATGTCAAATGAAGGGTTACTTATTCCTCAGTGATTCTGGTAATTTACCATACAATACAGAGTATTTCGGGGTACACAGCAGGGAAAAGGTGGATGGTTTAATATCTGCTATCGCCCAACAATAGGATATTTCAGAGCATTAATCAAATCTCATCATGTGTCCCTTCAATTGACATTTACAATACAATTGTTATACTGCACTGAGACTAAAAATAAAAAAAATAATAAAACAAACAAACACAGTATTGGTCCACAGCTCCATCATTGTTTAGTGCTGAAATACAGCTTACAGAAGCAGTATTGTGTTACTAAGTGACAATTAAATAGTTTCTCTGTGTCCTTTACATTACAGGAATGATGAGATAGAGTTTACTGGTCCTTCTGGGTGCTGTATTCATCCTATCCAGATATTTGAAGTCTATATTCCCTCTCAGTTCATGTCCTGATCACCCACACTCTGACGAAGGTACTCCTCATAGAGGTTTTTCTGCACAAACATACAAGAGAGTCATTAGCTGATGTCCATCCTCACTGTAGCGGTCTTTAGATTCGTCAACAACACAAATGCACACTATACCTTTTTGGTCTTCACTACCTCCTGGACATACTCCAGTTTTTGTTGAAGCTGTCTCTTTTGTTTCCCAGAGAGTGTTGGTTTGGTCCTAAAAGTGGAAATATGGAGAGGAAAAAAAAAAAAAAGAGATGAGGTCTTTCCCGCACAATGAAAGTATATGGCATAAAGAGACATAAATTCATCACTAATCTTCTCCTACAAACAAACAAATAAAAAGGTTCATTAAACTTGTGCAAAAAATATTCACTAACCTCCCTTTCTGCTGTAGGTGATTAATTAAATATTTATGGGGAAATTAAAAAAAAAATTCTTCCCCTCTGCTGCAGGAAATAAGTAAATCCATCAAATAAATATAGCTTAATACCCCCCGCATGATTACTAACTAATCTTTCCCTCTACTGCAAGTCTAAAATAATAAACAGTGTTTTTGTCATTTTTGGACCATGAGTGTAAACATTATAATAAATATCTCTTAGTTCTCAGCAGAAAAAAGGCAAGCTTTAGAATGACGCGGAGTAAATTCAAATGTTAATTTCTGGACTAATAAAGAAACAACTAATAAACACGTAAAGTTTATAATCCGTTTTTTCACCTGAAAGAAAAGCGAGCGAGGAGGATAAAGACGAAGGACAACAGCACCAGTCCAGCACAACTATACAGCTGCACCTCGCCTGACAAGGATTCAAACGCCTTCACAACAGGAACCTGAACACACAGACCAACACGTGCATCAGTATCTACAGTGATTCCCACACACACACACAAATGCATATACATACATACCACATATAGTGTGAGTGCCTCTATGCCACTATCACCGAGCAATAGCACCAGCAAATCTTTGGAGAGGCTGCCGAGCACCAGGGTGACGAGGAGCAGCAGGGGCACAGTGAAACCCAGCATGCCCAACAAACAGCCCTTGAAACGTGATCGACGGTTCTCTATATTGCACTGCCTATAGAGAGTTTAACACACAGTGGCAACTGTAATATTAGACATTACAATCTAATAAACAATGGTGTTTGCCTTTACAGCATGTATGAATAGAGTATAAGGATGTAGTTACCTGTCATTATCAAGTGTCTCGGTGATGGCCTCAGTGATGAGGTTACAGTCCTTCTCCAGCGAGTTCAGTGTGTTCTGCACAGTCTGGTTAATGGTCTTCTCTATAGTTCGACACACCTCTTCAATCTGATTGACACATCGACTGGGCTGACGGTGGAGACAGTGAGGAAAGATACTTCAGTATTCTTTACTTATGAAGTGAGCTGTTGTCACATTTACAATGAGGAACTGAAAAATTGTGGTTGCACCTTATTAGGGTTGGGAACATAGATGGTGGGCATGTCGAAGCCACACTTGTTGAGTCCTGGACGCTTGCAAAGCTCCTGCACAATCTGCATCATAACTCTCTGAAATCACCAAAAACAAAGCAATTTGACATGTTGTTATTAAACAGTCAAACAAAGACAATCTTGTTCTTTACAGTCCCTTGAAACATCCATCCACCCACCCACCCTACTGTTAAAATGCTTGTCAGTCAGTCAGTCAGTCGAATACTTTATTGCTTAAATTAATACTTAGGCAATGACACAAATTGATCAAAACTGGGAGTGTAGAGTGTTACAAATATAAAAAAAAAATATTTCTTAAAAAAATAAAAATTATATATATTTATTCCACAATAATACAGCTCAAATTCACAGGAATACATTCATTTTTAAAGAGACTGATATTTAATATTCTAACATTTTTAAATAGAAAAGTAATATGTAACCTTTTTTTTTTTTTTTTAGTTTTTCAAACATCAAAATAAGATGTATAACTGTGGACACAAGTGTGTATAAGTGGATCTTACTTGTCGATCAGACTCTCCACCAGCCTCATCAGCTTTACTGAGATAAAAACGGAGACGGTCCCCTTGCTTCTCATTCAGTTTCTCTACAATGTTGAGTGTGCGCTTGCATAAAGCCTGTCCCATTGGGTCAAAGAAGACCAGGATCAGATCACACAGCTCACCTGATGTAGACGGGCAGAACAAGAATACAGAAACACTTATTAGGATCACAAACAGACATTTATAATAGTACATTTAAAATAAAAATCAACATTACAACAATGCAAACTCCGGAACATACAAATAACTTCACAAGAAACACACACCGAGCCACAGAATAGCTTGGTCCACGTCAAAGGGGTACTTCATATCCCCATCCACCAGACCAGGAGTGTCAACAAAGGTCACCAAGCTGAACCGTTTCTGACGTGAAGTACAAATCTCAGTGCCGAGGTATTCTGACAGCCCTGAAAACGACAGATGTTAGACTTTAGACACCGCTTCAATAAGCTTGTAGCTATTTTTTAGTGCAATTCATCAACAAACCTTTAAAGTCCTGCAGTGGTTTGAAATGGGGGTAGAGATGGAGCGTTGCATTTCCCTAAAACCAAGTCAACAGTTGTCATAAAATAAGAAGTGGAAGACGATTTTACCAATAAAGCTAATTTTCATATGCAAACCATGTGACACAAAACTTTAATGTGACATGTATGGGGTCATAATTACCGTGAGCGATTCCCTCTTTCGTCCACTTGTAACAAAGCTGAAGCCCTGTGTCTCTATAGCCACCCCTGTTCTTTGGATATGCTCCTCCACATACCTGCAAAAGAAATAAACTGCTTGAGCTCTAATTGTTCTCACATTCTCAGTCTAAGCAATCTGTGCTCGCTTGAAATGCCCGTTTTCATGTCTGTACATTAGCCTACCAATTGATAAAGCTGCTCTTTCCAGCTGAGTGGTTCCCCATCAACATCACAGTGATCTTCTTTCGGGGAGGCAGCAGGGTCACCCCAACAGTCTGAGCGATTGTTATTAGTCCTACGGGACAGTTAGACAAAAAAAAAAAAAATGGAAAGAGAGTGTCATGGTGTGAGTAGTTTCAGGTTCAGTGACAGAACATAATTTTTGTGTGTCCTATCCTTTAACCTCTTGAGACCCTGTGGCCTCATATGAGGACATTATATTTTTGTGAATTTCTCTGAGTCTGTTCATGCCACAGTTTTAGATCTGGATGTCCTGTACAGAGCACATTCAGGGCTTTTCAGAGATACCAAATGATTGGATGTTTCACATGACCACTCCCTCTCCTTGGTCATCAAAATGTCTGAAATTAATTTAGTGACACTCTTATAGAAATATGATAATATTTCTATAATATATTGTAGTTATCATTTAAATCTGTCTAATTTTTAAATTCTGTGTCATAAATCAACATCTCAGAAATATGTTATGGGGTTTCAAATCAAAATATGACTTTCTGTTACTAAACAGGACATTGATTTCATACATGTCCTCAGATGAGGACACCGGGACTAAACGCATGCTTATGACGCATTTTTGGAGACATAACAAATGAATAGAGAAAGAAATTATATTTCAATATTCTATGAAATATTATATATTATTATGAAAATCTTGACAATTATTACTCACATTATTACACTTATTTTTTCATTACATGTTGCCCCAAAAACACATTTATATGCAAATTAGATTTAGTTTATAGATACATTGTATATAATTAGAAAACCCATTAATGGTAATTTTACACACATTTTGCAGAAAGAAAAATGTTATACTGAATTATTCTGTTATACCATAGTTGAGAATCATCTTTATACAAAGTTTGGTAAAAAAAAAAAAAAAAAATCTTGAACATTAAAAATTTATTGGTGATTTAAAAAAATCTATTGTTTTTGCCTATGCATTTTCATTCATGTCTTTTCATTTTTTTTTTAGAAATTGAGTCCCGATGTCCTCTGCCGAGGACATAACATAACTTTATAAATGAAATGCATGAATGCAGAGCACAAGGCTGCACTGGGAAATCCTGTGTGCGATGCATGACATGCAATGTGCATCTGTGCTTGCAAAGTGAATGAAACTGCTTTGCAGCATTTCACATCATGATAGACCCACTGTCCTCACATGAGGACATCTTTTTTCTGGGAAAACTACTTCCTGTACAAAAACAAATTTTAGGTATTATACTTATTAGGTCCTACATATCCCAAATAGCAAGAAAAATTATAAAATGCACAACAGGCAATCTCTCGGGTTTCAGGAGGTTAAGGTCACGGCTGAAGAAATCGTTATACAATTTAAACTCGATGCATTAAAATAACTTATTTTACTTAACTTGTATTTCGTGTTGCTTGGTGTACACTGTAAAGAATTAAACTAAAGTAATGCTCGCAAAGTTTTGGAAGCAAACAGGTGAAATGCCTTTCGCCTTCTGAAGCGCATACTTCACATTCCAACCGGCGTTTTAGCTCAACGGCTACTGTTAGCACCTCCTATCCACACCTAGAGATCCGATCTGATGCCATAATACACCAAGTAACGTTAAATCAATGAAAATGTGACTTAGTCGTTTCTAAAATGAACGGTTTCTTACCGCTCTCCGGGTCGATGTACATCTGGTGGCAGTCCCGTAAGATGCGCTCGCCGCAGGACACGCTGCCCGAGACCGAGTCGGCATTAGCTGCACTCCTGCTTTTGATTTTCCCGGACATCGTTATGTGAAATTACGGTCTGTAATAAAGTAGTTTAGGTTTTATTACATACAAAGTAAAATCCACTGGTAAAATAGTTTGAAATGAAATAGAAAATAAGATACATCCGAAATGAAGTTCAAATCGCCCCGGTCTACTTGGGTAACGCTGGCCACGTCACCGATGTGCGCAAAGAGTTGTGGGAGTTGTAGTCTTTATTATCGCGTTTCACTCGAGGTGGTTCTGATGATCATGGCATAAAAGCTGCTTATCGTTTCCGCCTAGTTTATTTATAAACAACGTCGTCATTATATAACCATTAATGATTAATCATTTCGGAGTTACACCTTTTGCACTCGTAAAATGCACCGTTCATTTATTTGAATCTTTAACGATTCCATTATATCTAAAAAAAAATATTATTAATATATATATATATAATGCATATATATAGAGAGAGAGAGAGAAAGAGAAAGAGAGAGAGAGAGAGAGAGAGAGAGAGAATGAGATATGTAAATTTTCTTTGACTATACTTGTCCAGTATTGTACAGTGTACTAGGTATAATTAACATTAAAGAAAATTAGAATACACAAAGTTAGTACAAAAATTCCTAACCAAATTTCTCTATATATATATATATATATATATATATATATATATATATATACACATACACGCGCTTGTTTTTGTGAAAAGTGGGGCATCCCATAGGTGTAATGGTTTTTATACTGTACAAACTGTATATTCTATGACCCTACACCTAACTCTAACCCTCTCAGGAAACTTTGTGCATTTTTACTTTCTCAAAAAAACTCATTCTGTATGATTTATAAGCGTTTTAAAAAATGAGGAAATGGGTTATGTCCTCATAAGTCACCCTCTCCTTGTAATACCCGTGTCATACCCATATCATTATACAGAGTTGTGGCCTGATAGGTCACAAAAACAAGAGCGCACACACACACACACACACACACACACACACACAAAAACCTTAACAGTAGTTTTCATTTACCCCATACTTTAATGTAAAGAATTCAGGTTAATGCAATACACATTAATGATTTAGCATTCAAAGAAGTATTTTGCCACACAATCAAACACATTTAAATGGCATGTCTGCTCTAACATGATCAGATCGATGCGTCTGTACATGCTGCTCAATGTTAGACTATACTTAGAACATTTTTCATAGACATAATGCAAGAAACAACAAAAACATAAAAAAAATTTATAACCCAATTACACCTTATAAGTTGCAACTGAAGTTTCTTAAGAATGTCAGTCAACTGTGGACATCTCTACAGCAACAAGCCTAACGTTAGCTCACACTTACGAGCAGATGTTCATATGTTGGGATACCTCAGTGACTTGGTAAAGTAAAAGATGAATTCAACCAAAATGACTGAATTTGGAGGCATAAATCATCCTTTAAACAAACTTTCTCACATACACACATATTGCACATGATCCACTCTAAGCCCCACACACACACATACACACACACACACACACACACAGAGTGAAGTAACTTCACATGCACTACCTCATTCACAAATACCTCGTTCTTTAAAAGTAAAAAATAAATTGAATAAAAAGGCATTGGATCTTGGCATATTGATCATACTTTGTCCAAACCTCATCAATTGCACTTAATTTGGAGAATTTGAGGGCTTCTGTCAAAATCTCAACAAAAATCAAGAATTCTTTGAAACTGGATTTAAGTGGTTGATAATTTCAGCAGTTTGAAATTTCTTTCAAGCATACCTCCAAATACATATAAAGACACAAACCTATCACCCGAGATTCACCCCACCCCTCTGAAAAACTGGTGCATTGGGATACAAGTGTGGGAAAAGGTGCTCACAATGGTAAATGTAGATCATAGAAGGATAAATATAAAAGAAAGCATATCTCATGATGTTCTTGGAGAAGCTGCAAGCGGTGACAGAAAGTTAAAGCAAAGGCTGAAGGCTTCAGTTCCAGCCATTATCCTTAATCATGTGAGATAATTCAATAATAAATTTCCCCTCCTTATACTTTTGACTTAACTCAAATGCCTGCTCCTGTAGAGGAAGGGAAAAAATGAAGAAATTGTTATCAGACTGCAGGTTTTTTGGTAAAAAAAAAAAAAGTGTGTCCTGCTACATTTTTTATTAAAACAAAGCATGCTTACATATTTCCAGCCCAGCGTGGTGTGGCAACTCTCACAGTAAATATCAGCCACAGCATGAAGACCAGTCAGCAGCAGCCTTTCTTCTGCTGGACCACAACCCACATTGACTCTGAAATCACAAAACGACAGTTAAACCAACTATTTCTTCCATCACAATGTGATTCAAGCTCTGAGATCTTTTCCAGAAGTGATACTCACACAGAGTTGAACAGGTAGGCACGGCCCTGACTGCCTTGAAACGACTGAAAATAGACAGACAAGTCAGTCTTTAATGCAAACAGCATCACAATTCACAAATATTTAACTCACCTTAGAAATTAGGTCATCATGGTTGGCCAGGTGTGCACGGCAGTGGACGCAGCTGTAGCGGCGGTGACAGGAGTCCAGATAGGCCTGGAACGTTTTGGCCTTGGTCTGTTTCACCATGTCTTTGAAGACACACAAAAACAGTGTCAGATCATATCTGCAAGGATAAGAAATTGTGCTGTCCCTTCTCATGTCTAAATAGGACCATGAAAACTTAAAGGAAAGGCTACAAAGCAGCTTTGACAGCCAATTAGCTCCTAGCTAGTTAGAAATTGTGGCATTGACATCATCAGCCAACAACACTGTGATTTTCAAAGCAGACTAAATGCTTTAAGATTTGATGCATGCTTGACGTAACATTTACTGCAATTTTTTAATCTGGGCCTTTGGAAAGAATTTTAATATTGCTGCAAATCTTGCATCCTGTTTCAAATATATATTTCAGAAAAAAAGGACACTTTCCCCATGACCTACTTTGCTTTACTGCCCACACTGTAGTTGCCCCATATATGGCATGCCAGGCACGAGAGTAAATAGTGGTGAGAGGTAATGAATAACTATGGCATGATGTAATAAATACAGTTTAAATATAATCCTGGGTTATAAAATATTTGAAAAGTTACTTAATTTCCGCAGACACGCTCGCGATTTTAGTTTCTGTTCATATGAACTACAACGTTTCAGCACGGACAACAATAAAAGGTAGGAAAATCGTATACGAATAGTTCATATGAGTCGGGTGCTTACATCGATTCATTTGAACCAACGTAAAACTGATTCGTAAAGAACCGAGAACGTAATTAGCAGAATAGTAAGTAAAATTGACTGGAAAGTAGTTTACTTTACTGTATGTTACATTTTATCTACAGAGAACTCTCAGGCAAACTTTCCCGGGCCAAGACATGCAAATTACTTTTAGTATTATTTAAAAATGTAAAATTAAATTATACTTAGGTTTTTTTAATTACTAATTTACTTATATATATATATATATATATATATATATATATATATATATATATAATTTTTTTATTATTTATATGTAGGCCAAATGAATGAATTACAAACGAAATGTCAGCATGTTAGGGACCAGGGTTATAAGCTATCATCACAGCTTAAAATAACAGCCAAATCGTTTTTTAAATGAACTGTTCGAAAGAACCGATTCGCGGAATTTTTCATTTCCTTCTTCACTGCTAGAATAACAGAACTAACGAACGCGACTAGTTGCGCGTATATGCCAGTCGCCTAAATAAACGTTTCGACATATAAAAGTAACAATTTCACCATAGTGCACGGGCTCTAAACAATAAGTAACGTTACATCGGTTTATCATTAGAACTGCTTCTAGCATCCTCGCTCCATTTGACATGCTTATAATGAAACTGGACTCACCTTAATATGAACGATTTCTTAGAGACAAAACGCTGCTCGCAGTATTGTCGCCAGAAGAGAAGCCTGCTCAATACAACGGCATGAAGCCTGAGCATTCACCAATCGAGTGCACTCAACCAAACCAACGTGCGGCACGCTGCGCTTTTCCTGCGGCTCCCTCCTTTGTGTCCCTCCCGTCAACCTTCTTTAATGCGCAAAACCGTGTGATGTCAACCAAAAAGCCTCGTGAATGCCTAAATTCACGCAAGTCGCTGTGCTCAATAAGACGCGACCGAATATAGTCCGTGGATTTGTTTACTGTATCTTCTGAGGAAGTGTCTTATACGTCATGTGGCGCACAACAAACAGTAGCTGACCAATCAGAATACAGACAGAGACGTCTGGAATATAGGTCAGCCAATCAGAGGCGCTCTTCCCGTGCGCTTGACGCGTCTTCTGGTTCTCTATATTAAAATGAAATCAGGCAGATGATTTAAAAATAATTAAGTATATAATGAAAGCCGCCGTAGTATGTGTTTTTGTATCTAACAAAGATTTTCAAAAGGAGAGGGAAATTCAGGCTTTGATGTCTACTGATCTCCCCTGTTAAATACAGCAGATGGACTTTGCATGGCCTCTTAAAGAAGCTGGATAGTGTTTAATTGCAAACATAGGTAGTGAGGCGCTAAACTGACACTGACTGACTGAAAACCACAACAAAACATGCACTGAACATGGTGGGAGTATAATGTAGGAAGCGAAGAAAGCAGTCCACTTGCAGAATACATGAGTTTCATTTATTTTTTTATTTGTGTTAATATTCATGAAATGCCCCATGAAGAATGCCATAAACCAAGTTTCATGTAAACAATATGCCAGTTCTGATGAGCTAATAATGGCATTGATAAAAACTTTGCTGTATGTTTAAAGGCTAACAGCATTTGTAGAGCCTGTGCATGTTTGACTAAAGTAAGTCCCTTTAAGGCATAGTATATAAGTTAGTATGTATAATAAGGGTATTCTATAGTCTTCGGTTTGAGTAGATGAGTGAAGTACATTGTGTATTTGTGTTTGATCACGTGTCTTGTTTGTGCCTTCTAATATAGTTGGATAACAGGGTGGGGTAATCAGTCATGACTCCTGTTGCTCCCGCAGCAAACGCAGCCTTAATATCCTGTTCCTCATTACACACAAAGAGATGAATCTAAAGAGAGGAAGAGAGAGGAAGAACATTTCTTTTTCATCATTTTGAAGGTAGGTACACACAACCTGAGACTATAGTTTCTCACCAAAAATTCAAGTCACTCAATACAATGTTTCGTAAAGGAAGTTCATACAAAATCAGACGCAATAAAAACATCACAATAATCCACACAATTCCAGTCCACCATTTAACGGTTTATGAATTGAAAAGTTGCCTGTTTGTAAGAAACAAATCAGTCAATAAAGTGTTTTAGTCCATAATTCATAATAATGCCTTCTCCAGTGAAAATATCCATTGCCTGTTGTCCTCTCACATCAAAATCCATGGACATATATTTTTTTAGAACTGTTTTCACATGTTAACGGTCTGCTTATTTATCTCCTGATTTAGAACTTATTTAGATGATTTTTTTTTCACCGGAGAAAGCAATATTATGAATAGATTATGGATGTGGAAGACTCAAATTTGAAGCAACAGCTTGTACTAAGTTTAAAATGCCTAAATGCTGGATTTGTTTAACAGATTTTTGTTTCACAACATGTTAATTGATAAACTCGATTTGTGTGGATTGCTTGTGGATTATTGTTATTTTTATGAGCTGTTTGAACATTTTGACAGCACTTATTCACTGCAGAGGTTTCATTGGTGAGAAAGTGATGTACTGCTAAATTACTCCAAATTTGTTTTGATGGAAAAACAAACTAATCTACATTTTGGATGACCTGAGGGTGAGTAAATTGCCAGCAAATGTAATTTTGGGGTGAACTTCTCCTTTAATAACACAAACACATGATATAGCATGGCCACACACCTGAATACCCCTATCCCTGAGGTGCTTGAACATCCCTTTTCTCAGTGTTAGTCTGAAAAATAAAACACAAAAAAACATGAAACCTTAATTAAAAGGATAGTCTAATACTACTACTAAAATAAGTTACCTCTCTATTAAGAAGATGACCAGTCTGCTTCTCAGAATCCACGTTTCAGGAATATATCCTCTGTAGGAAAGAGATTGTGAAAATGCATCCGAGTGAGAAACATGCACACAACATGGTATGGAAATATTTGGTGTATACAGACCTGTTTATGATTTGTGGCAAGTAGAACTGCAAGAAACTCTCCCCGAGGGGAACAAATGGCAGGAGACCGGTGTAGTAGAGCAGGAGCATCTTTAAAGCCCGCTTTACAGTGAACATGTAGGGCATGGAGGAGTTCTGCCATTGACAAAAAAAAAAAAAAAACAGAATTAAAGATGTAAGAAAGAGGGAAGTATGCAGGGGATTTATTACTGGAACAAAACAGGTAGAGTAGGACATAAATGCACACGCACTGTTTTGCGACAATTTTCCATGATGGTGGATTCAGTAGAGGCCCAAACTGAGGTGGCTTCTCTGTTGTATTTCTTCACAAGTTCAGAAATCTGAAAAAGGTAGTTCATAAAATATAACATTATTGTAGATAAGAACCAGAGAGGGAGGCTTAGTAAACTGATGTAGGTAAATATGGTTAAACAATTAGGAGAAATATTATGGGGTCATTTTTAGGATTTAAATTATATATTGGAGATGATGATTACTCTCTTGCCTTCTCAATCAGCACGCTGTTATTCTCTTTGACTTCAATGTTTACAGCTATGTGCGGAAATTTGTGGAAAACATCCTCTAATAATGCAATGTTTCTATCTGACCCAGTGCTGAAGTGGCCTGTTCAAAGGGAAGTAAAACATGTATAATGATTATGCATTAATAAATATGTTAATATGTGTTTGCAACTTTACTGGTAAAACCACACACCTGCCTTAAAGGTCACCTCGAGTGTTTCTTTATAAGGTGGCAACTCCTAAAAAAAAAATTATAATCATTAGCCAAAACCTGTGGTTTAGAAAGATTGGCATTCAAAAGACTTTTAAATGTTTTTGAAAGAAGTCTCTTTTGTTCACCAAGGCTGCATTCATTTGACCAGAATCGTTCGATGTTATTACTATTCTAAATATGTCAGAGCTGAATTTTTCATTACCGCAGTCATCAGTGTCACATGATCCTTCAGAAATCACTCTGATATGAGCTTTTTTTTATTTATGTGAAACCATGATTCATTGTTTTCACAGTCTGTAATGCATTCATGCCGAATAGAAGTATTATTTCAAAAATAAATAAATCTGTTTTGTGCAGGTAGACATGGAAAGTGCGAATTGTTGGTAATAGAGCAGGTAGAACTGCACAGTGTATCAGGAGAAAGAAAGTTAACTTTGACCCCTGACCTCCAGGTTTAAGGAGGAAATGTTGACATCATGGCCAGTCTGCCGCAGGAGGTTCTCATCATGTGACACAACCACATGACGATCTTTAGTTAAGTGACAGTCCAACTCCAGCATCTCTGTCCCCACTTCAGCAGCACTGAAAAGAGAAAAAAAAGGCATTTTGGACATCGCTACTTTCATGAATGCTGCAAGAACAATTAGGGTTAATGTTTCCAGTGAATAAATGTGGATTTTATTTTAGGAACTTTAAAAGGAGCTGATAATGTCTGAAAGACATCAGCAGAAGTGATCGGAGACTCACTGTGTAAAGGCCCCCATAGTGTTCTCAATCCTTTCACCACTGCCTGAGGACAGAAAGCAGGAGGTCAGGACTCAAAAAATCCTCAAAGAGTTAATCATTCACTCAGGCACATATTAACTAGCTTTACATACAAACCCCATGAGGAAAACATTCACACATGCTGTCACAACACTCAATTATTTAATGCTGTTCGCTGACAGTTTTATGGAGTAGTCACAAGATTTCCCAATATTTATTAACAGATTACAGGAATATGCATTTAAAATAATCTAACTGTAAATCAGAAGGATTATGTAACTTTAAATGCATTGTGATAGGTCCTCTTTAATTCAAAAAGACGTTTGCTGTGATGATTTAATTAGGATTTAGTATTATTCTTCAGCTTCATTACTATTGATTAGGTTTAATGTGACTGGCATGAGCTGGTTATTGACTCCGAATCAGGTACTGTACCTCCCCTGTGAGAGATGTGGGTGCAGTAGAAGGCCGTCTGCTTCTTCTTGTGCAGAATCTGAGGGTTCTTCAGGAAGTACAGTGAAGTGAGAGCGTAGCCCCCCACAGCTGGGAGCAGGTAGTACATGTAGCTTGCCATGAGTCCCAATATATAGGGCTTTGAGAGCAGCAGGTGAAGGCAACAATAGAAACCCGGTCTTTGAAGAAAAGATTGGATTTTAATATTATGTAATACTTTCTTTTAATTTAACACAGAAATTGTAACATTATACAATACTAACATTAAATGAATTGTGAAACGTATAATAAATACATCCCTGCAAACATGTCCTGGCTTTTTGTGAGCTGGGTTATTAATTTGCTATCAGCCAACTTCAGCTATGGACAGTGTTTGGATATTGATGTACATATGAGACTTTCAAACGACAAAATCCTACAATCTTACATTGCTTTGCTTGGTTTTTTTTTTTTACTTATGTGTCTTTAAAAGTTTGGCTATATGTTGCTGTTTTAACCTAAATTTAATGTTTTCTATTTTGTATTTAATAAATCCACTGATTTGAAATCCCTTTGACTACTGTCCATTTTTGACAATATAGACATTAGTTATTATGTGGTAACTGCATCCATTACAGATGTTTTATAACTGCTTTTCCCAAAGACTCAAGTAATAGTAGCTGAAAAGTATATAAAGTGATGTATTCCTGTTCCTGGAGATCTATCTTCAGATTTCAGTTCCAACCCTGATTAAACAAACCTGTCTGTAATTATTAAGTGCTCTTTCAGATCCTAATTAGTTGGTTCAGTTGTGTTTGATCAGGACCAGAGTCGGGGCACCCCTGTTGTAGAGTTATAACGAGGTCTGCCCATGCAGAGCCCGCACTAAGGGGCCAACGTTTTGCCTGTGAGCAAAATCTGAGAGGTCCTGCGCTGACAGCCCGCTGGGGGCCCTTAAAGGGCCAGTGCTGGCTTGTTTGAGGGATATCAAAGGAAAAGTGTAATATAAAAAATAAGCATTTTGATTTTTAATATTATGTAATATTTCTGTTCAAATTTCAATTCAAATTTCAATATTGTCCAATAATTACATTAAATTAATTGTAAAAAAATATATATATATAATCTATCCATAAAAATAAAATATAAATTAAGATTAAAATACTGGAGAATGTTTTACAAAATTGTTTAATGCAGCGTGTTCCTTGATTTGTATTTTTGGGTATACATGAGAAATCCCCATCTCATAATAACAAACACCAAAAACATACCTTACTTACCAGTACTTCTATTTGTTTCTTCAACAACTTCTTTGAGATATCCTGCGTATCTGATCCAGATTTAGATCCAAGTAAAAGCAACTTCGCCAAGCACCTGTCTTCAGTGCTGATGTCAATATGATTTTCCTGTCTCGTCTCTCACTGCTTCAGATTACTACAGGTTCTCTCAGCCACTCCCTGTCCCCCCTCACTTTGGCACATTACTTACTAAGAAATGTTGCCTAATGAGCAAAGCATAACAAGACAGCAATGCAAAGCTTCTGCCTTTTGCTCGATTCCTTCTAATATCAATGTAGCCACACAAGAGAAAGACCTAAACAATGAAACCTTTCTCTCTAGGTGTGCATTCTCAGTTATCAGTCACTCGCTGGTAGTTGCACTCTTCATAACTCCAAATTCCCCCCTCCTTTTGGTTTTTGTTTTTTTGACTGTCAGTGGGGTATGAATGTTTTGGAATGCAGTTTGCTCAACTTTTTGAATAAAGGTTACAAACACAGGTTTGCGCTGTCTGTGAGTTTTCTGTTCTGAGGCCTTCCAGCACGTATCATTCTGCTTCACTTTACTTGTACTTCATTACTTAAATGACTAATAGTGAATATACAATTCATATTCTCACTAGTGCAAATTAGGTTCAGGCAGAACAAACAGGATCAGGCAGACAGCACAAGGGGCTTTTGTTGATTGCATCATTGCAACAGTTGGTAGTAGCAGAGGACACGAGTTGATGTTTGGCCAGTATTCATGTTTTCACACATTTCAGTGCTTAACAAAGGCTTACGGTGGAATAAATGCAAACCCACAGTAATGCGCACACAACAAATGTACACACTGATAGTTCTTGCCTGTCAGCAGAACATTTTTGTTTTCTATTGTTCTGGTTTTGTATAGAATTGCCGAGAGACCATTAATGAACAAACAAAGGGTAGCAGAGAGAGATGGGAAGCGAGGCTAATAATCCCTACTTAATTTGTGCAGTCTCGGCCAACTATTTCCATCAAAAGCATTGATAGACCTCAGTTTCATCTAACATGAATCGTAGTGAATCAGTGTATTAGATCTCATTTCAGTCACTTCAGTTTTGTGTTTAAACAAGTCTGCACCCACACCCACAACCTAAAGAGCTCGATCTGTCTTCCAGAGCAGAATGCCTCACAGCGGAATTCTCAACCCATGCTGAAACATGTTGGCGAAGCAAACGAGTCGTCCAACTGGACAGGCACCTTGGCTGATTTAAGAGAAGAGGAAAAAAAGGTAATGGAGTTCTCAGAAAGCAAGGAGTGGAATTAGGAGGAAAATATTTGTCCATTCATTAGCCATAAAATAATTAATAATGCTTTACTTTTAATTAAGAGACAAGATAATGATTTGTCTTTGAGTAGCAATTAAACAAAGCGCCATATAAAAATCTAATTATACTTTTATCATATGTGCACAAGCACAGTTTATTTAAATGCATCATGTGCTCAATTAGGTTTTAAACAAAACAAAATCTAAAATACTTCTAATGCATTTTATTCAAAGATAATAAGAATATAAAAAAAAGATCATTTGAAAATGAAAAACTTGCAATATGTCATTTAGTCTCACTGTCAATATATATATGGCTTATGATTGTTGATGGTAAATGGCATGGTTATATGATTATTTAAAATAAAGAATTGGTGTACATGTATTTAATTTGTTTGCTGAAAAATAAGAGTTTATTTCTTATTTCCCTTTTTTGTAAAAAAAACAGTCAAATAGAATAAAACATTTCTTTATTTAAAAAAAAAAAAAAAAAGATAAAAAGCCCACACACAAGTCAAAGACTTACAATATCAGGAATTTTATTTAATATATGTATATAATTCTGTTTTTGTTAATTGTTTTATTTATTATACCCATAAGCATATACATAGACTATAACCGTCCATAGCTCATTTTTCTTGACAATCGACCCATACTGTTTAATCATCTTTTAAAATAATTCCTTATAAGATTTAGGGAAAAAATAGACTTCAGAAACAGTGAACAGCCAATTATTTTTCACACCCAAAGCGAACAAAATGAAAGAAATGCAAAACATACTTTAAAAACAAAAAGGACAAAATTTTTTAAATCCCTTTTCAGTTTTTAAAATAAAAAATAGACCTCACCAATATAACACCAGCAATAATCATAATAACAGCCATTAAAAAAAACATTGTTATCTGCCTCCTTTGCAGGCTTCAGAAATCATATACTGTATGCGGGCAGATTTATATGTGAGAAATACATCCTTAAATATATGTGTGTGTGTTTGTAAGACTGTTGACAGTCGCCATGGTCCCATTCACAATAAGCATGTCATTGCCATTGACAATACATTAATATAGATAATCTTTCCTTGATAATGAGTGGTTTCCCTCAGATCACAGAGCGGGATGATCTCCCCTCCTCATGAGGAAGCAGAGAAGAGCAGCTTCTGGTTGGAAAGGACAGATGTTACAGACACAGACATGGGACGTGAGTGACCAACCAACCAACCATCACTGCCTGCTACACCTCACACTAACACGTAGAGGATTAAGAAAAAAAGACTTAAGCTTATAATGAAAACAAGGGAACTTATGTCACAGGAATAGATCAAACTGAAAGCAAAAATATATATATTTGGTCATGAGACGCAAAGTGCAGGTGCACTGATTGAGAAATGTCATGTGATTGACATGCGGAGTGAAATTCCTCTGCAGTTGAGACTCATCTCAATGGAGTTGTACACAGGGGATTTATTAATTCATGCAAATCACACCCTGTATTTATGCAAAACAGCTACACACTGTGCCATTTAAACTCTTCCCACCTGAACATGCTTTCCTCATCCATGATTGGCCAAAAGCAACAATGGTTTCTTTAGAAACACCATTGAAAGATGGCGACATTATACAATAAAGGCAGGTTGTTACGTCTAAGATGTAATGCATGCAGAAGAAGTCCATTTTCGAAATTAGAAAAACACAAGGTGAGCCAATCACAGGCAGGAGAGGAGTGAGGTCAGCAAGCCCTGTGGAAAAGCCCTTTGAAAAGTTCTGACATCACAGGGAGGGAATGAGACAAAATGTGCTATGGCTCTGAAAGTGTTAAGCTTGGCTATGATTCCTCAATCACTCACAGACAAGTGAAGAAAAAGAATGACGCGAAAGAAAAAGAGAAAGGGACCAACATCTGCAAGTAACAAAGCCAGAATGTGGGGAAATGTGTGTGACTTATCAGAAAGGAATCATGGCAACAGTAGCCATGGACATAGTCACCAATGACAACTATTGTTATTCACAAAGATGGTCACAAAAAATGCAAAAGAATGCACAACGGAGGTCCGCACACCACAGAGCCTCCATCGAATTAACAGACGAGCAAGAGGAGGAGAAACAGGGAAAAGAAGCCAGGATTAAACAAAACAAAGATGATACTGATGGCTTAATTTCCCCAAGAACATTGGCAAGAGTCTCAGTTCAGTAGAACATGATATTTTACAGCAGACGATACTATTCCATCACACGCTTTCCTCCTGCCTTTCGCCGTTTCTCAAGATATTTCTCAGGAATCAAAGCGAACCCTATTTTTCCTCAGAATAGAAAACAAAATAAATGAAACATCATTTGTCTTTGAATGATTAAAAAAAAAAGAAACACAAGCAATGACTTTATATTTTAAAAGCTATTCAAATATAAATCCCAAAACATTACAAAACACGATTTGTAACTGATCATAACGTTCAAATTACAGTGTACAAACAGATCTGCAACTTACAATACGCCAATGAAACTCCAAATTACTTATATACACACACACACACACACACACCAGTCAGAGCCCATCATAGAGATCCTCCTCCTCTCTCTCCATCTCTGTGGAATGGGGAAAAAAGACCAGTCGAAAGACACCCTCGAGAGAGACATAAAGAGAAAGAGACGGATAAAAACGGAGAGAGAAGCAGGGTATTGATAGAAAAGGTGAAAGATGCAATTGTTTCAGAGAGCAGGAGCTGTGTGTGGTATGCGATGAGAATAGTGAGTCTGGCGGTCCCAGTTAATGACGTTATGATAAGATGATATAAGCCCAAACTAGCGCACAGCTTCCCAGCAGGAAAGAGAGATGGACAGATCAAATAAAGCTGAAGTTTTTACATGTACATTTTCCCACTTTTTATCTTGTTTTTTTTTATGTATATATGCATGTATATGTTTTTGCAGGTTGTCTGGAGTTATCTTTATTGGAGACTCCACGCTGCTCGGTTGTTTTCTGTGATGGCTGCAACAAAATAAAAGAAAAGGATCAATGACCATTAGTGGACAACAAAAGGTTTAAACATGGAAATTCTTCAAAACCAGTGTAAGGCTTTACTCAATTTAGGGATAATATAAAGAATTGCTTTCATAAAAAAAAAAAAAAAAAAAAAATCATATTGAAACTATATATTTATTCTCTGAAATAATTATTTACATGTTAATATAATGAACAGACAAAGAAAGCTGACTACTATAAAGATAAATATTCATTTTTTCACACAAAAGTTTTCATAATATGTAAAATAAGTTAAGAAGAAATAGTTCAACCAAGAACAGAAAGCAGTAGCTTTCAAATCTCATCTGTACTTGTACATTAAAATGTATTATACAAGGTATAGATAAAAAGATATATAGATAGAATGATAGAGTTAAGTCAGAAGACTTAAATATGAATATGCACATGCATAAATAAAATTAAAACATTTACATATTTAAGGACAACTTAAATATTTTTTTTATAAATATCTTATTTTGTGAAAGCAAGTCATTCATACAAGATAAACTGAACATCAATTAATTTTTGGGTGAAATATATCTTTAACTGCGGTGATTCGGTTGAAATATCACTAAACCCCTAAGAAGCATATATTAACATCAGTAAAATCTCACACTTGTAGATTTGGACATTTGACATGTGCTTCTGTACCTGTCCCTCTCAGGAGCCCTGGTATGTGGCCTGGAAGCGTGCCGTCTCCTCATAGATCAGCTCTTTCAGCTTCTCTTTAGGAAGGTCGTCCAGCTCCATGTTGAAAGTGAAAGGCTCCTCAGCCACCGGCTGAATTTGCAAACAATGCCAAAATACTGTTAAGCTTAACTAACTGATAAGGGATTGTACAGATGACAGACTTAAGGGGCGTGAGACAGAAATGATGGAGATGGAGAGGGGAAAGAAAGATACCTCATCAGAGGGGTCATAGTACTGCTCCAGGTAGGGGTGGGCCAGTGCTTCCTCCACGGTTATACGTTTGTTGGGGTTAAAGGTCAACATGCGGTCCAATAAATCCAGAGCTGAAATGCAATGGTAGACATACATAAAGAAGTTCCACTTCTATGTTAAATTGATAAATTTAACCCTAGTACCAACATACAACCTACAAACTTTGCATAACTACAGCCATAAGTCACAGAGAAAAAGCATACAAGGATCTCTTCCCTGGCAATGTTTTATTTAACATACTTTGACAATGCAGCCAGACCATCAAAAGACCATTTGTTGACACACATATTTGTTCAGTACTTGAAACAGCTTACAGCCAGACCCCTCTTACATCCATATCATTTCACTAAACATCCTAATGTGCGTGCTTACCTTTGTTGTCTGCCTTTTCTAACAGAGTGCCCCATGGGACTTTAGGTTTCTGGGGTAAAGACTGGAGGTAGTTCCTGGCCTTCATGTTGATGATGCAGTTCAGATCATCTTGAGAGGGGGAGCCCAAAACACCTGATTGAGGGGCAGGAAAATGATCACAAAATTAGCACAGTGCTTGCATTACCAAATGGGTCAAATAACAACAACACGGTGGTCCTCAACTGAAAACCATTGTTTCTATGATCTATTTGGGCTTTTGGGAAAGAAGCCCTATATAGGTCATGGACAGCAAGGAATAAAATGCTATAGAATATAATAAAATGCAACTAACTTCTATCTTTGCGTGAAAATTTGGCCGGTGTTATGCAAATCTTCTCACACAGTGACACAGAGATGTGGGGGCGTGTTTAAACGAGCCGTTTAAGGAGGGCGTGGAAAAGTCTTAACTTTGATAAAAAATATCTCTTTGGGTTCGAGATTTTAGTCTTTGCAACTTTAGGGATCTCATCTATGCATGAACAGCTTGTAACACTCCAAAGAAAAGGAAAACTTGAAATTGCATCATATGACCCCTTTAAGCATTGGTTCTTACTAGGGCTGCAACAAACTATTATTTTGATAATCTATAAATCAAATGATTATTAGAATGATTAATGGTCGATTATTTCACTGATTAATCAATAGAATTTGATTGATTATTCAGCTCTTGCAATTAGTTAAAATACTGTTATACATAACAAATAAATAAAAGAGACTTATCACTTCAGCTTTGGGAAATAATATTACGTAATTACAATTATTATACAATTCATTTATACACAAATATATTTGACACACAAAATGAGATGACAGAAACCTTCTTATTTACCATTTAATTACTATATGAAAATTAACTGAATGACACCTCATTCTGCCTAACATCTCCTTTCGTAAGTATATAATATGGATAAGAAACAAAATAAAAGTAAGTGATGTTATGTTTTATTTTTGGATACACAATTTTATTCACAATATACACTACCAGTCAAACATTTTTGAACAGTAACATTGTTTTTAAAGACTCATCTGCATCATCTGCATATATTTGATCCAAAGTATAGCAAAAACAGTAAAATGTTGAAAGATTTGTTACTATTTAAAATAACTTTTTATATTTGAATATATTTTAAAATGTAATTTATTCCTGTGATTTCAAGGCTGAATTTTTAGCATCATTACTCCAGTCACATGATCCTTCAGAAATCATTCTAATATACTGATTTGCTGCTCCAAAAACATTTTACTATTATTAATATTATTATTATTATTATTATGTTGAAAACAGCGGAATATAATTTTTTCAGGTTTCTTTGATGAATAGAAAGTTCAGAAGATCAGCATTTATCTGAAATAGAAATCTTTTGTAACATTATAAATGTCTAAAGTATCCTTGCTTTAGCATCCTTGCTAAATAGAAGTAAATAATAAAATAAATAAATAATAATATTAACTTTTGAATGGTATTGCGTATAATGTTACAAAAGCTTTTTATTTCAGATAAATTCTGATCTCTGGATCTTTATATTCATCTTAAAAAAAAAAAAAGAAAAAAAAAGAAGGAAAAAAAAAGTACTCAACTGTTTTAAATATTGATAATAATAAAAAAATTTGAGCAGCAAATCAGTATATTAGAATGATTTCTGAAGGATCATGTTACACTGAAGACTAGGGATGGGTATCGTTAAGGTTTTAACAGTATAACTACTCTTACCGATACTGCTTAATGGTCCGGTACTTTAATGGTATTCTTATCAGTACCTTGTGTTGCGTTATTTTGTGTTGTGTTACTTTGTGTTGTGTTAGGCAGTTGAAAACTTAGCATTTCTCTGTCTGCACATAATGCACATTTGAAAGATGCTTTGACAGATTGCTTATGTTTCCTCCCTTACATGAAACATTTTGTTATACTTATGACAACCAGCGTTGTCTGCATCAACAATAGTGAAATATAACCACACTTTGGAAAGTTTTGCTGTCTCCGCCATCGTCACTCTTTGTATTAAGCAGGAGTTTTCGTACTGTAAGGGGCCGTTCACATATCACGTCTAAAGACGCGTGGAAAACTCTAGGCACGGCGCTTTCTGATTTTTTCCCCCCAAAGCCTTCCGGCACTTGTGCTCCTGAGGAGTTTGCCGTTGCCAAGCAACTATGACCTGCTCTCTCCATGAAGACGCAGAAATTTTATCAATAGATAAATGGATTTGCAGCACTAAAGACTGCTTGCAGTAGCACTGCTGCTAAATTAATTTAAAAATCCACATACAGCGATCAGCTGTTCCTTCATCTTGGCTGAGCTTTCAACGTTGTTACGGAAAAGGTGAGGAAGTTACACGACCTGCGGTGCGCTTGCGGCATTCTGAAAAGTTTAGATGTTTTTAACTCGATGCGGTGTGGACGCGCCTGGAAAAAATGAGCTTGTCGCACCGCGTGCGCGTCTCGAACGCGTCACTTCGCACCCACACCTGCATTTAAAATAACAATGTTGAAAGCGAAAAAAAAAGTGATATGTGAACGGCCCCCTTACTCGTTCTTGTTGTGGGGGTGTGACTGACAGACAGCCTCCGCTGCGCGCATTAGCGATCTCGCAGATCTCACAAACAAACGTCTTAATATGATCGCACATTAGAAATGTTTGGGGAGATAAAATGTGCAAGATAACATTAAAGGGGGGGTGAAATGCTATTTCATGCATACTGAGTTTTTTACACTGTTAAAGAGTTGGATTCCCATGCTAAACATGGACAAAGTTTCAAAAATTAAGTTGTACGTTTGAAGGAGTATTTCTGTTCCAAAAATACACAAGTTTCGTAAAGTTTTTTTCGAGTATGGCTCTGTGTGACGTTAGATGGAGCGGAATTTCCTTATATGGGTCCTGAGGGCACGTTTGCCGGAAGAGCGTGCGCTCCCGTATAGCAGAGCACAGACAATCACTGATCAGAGCGAGAGCGTCGCGAAATGTCACAAAAGGAGTGTGTTTTTGGTTGCCAGGGCAAGACAACCCTGCACAGATTACCAAAAAAAAACAGCATTAAGGGACCAGTGGATGGAGTTTATTTTTACAGAGCATCAACGGAGTTGTGCAAGTGTTTGTTCCCTGCATTTCTAAAATGCTTGTTTTACAAACAAAGTCCAGTTTGACGACGGATTTGCGTATCGTTTATTTCTTAAGGATGATGCAATCCCAACGAAAAAGGGTCACGATTGTGTTGGAACCACAGGCAGTGAGTGAAACTGCTTAAAATATCTCTGCCTCCTTGTTAGTGCGTCCGCCTCCCATCGGAGACCCGGGTTCGAGCCCCGCTCGGAGCGAGTCGTTGCTGCTTCTGCTCTCGTTCAGTTTCAGCCTTCACAGCTGTCACAGCTTGCAAACGCTCTCAACGCAACTGGCGCTCGTGATTCTTTAGCTCCGCCCACACGTCCGCCTCCAGGCACTCGTGTTTTTCCGGGAAAAATCGGTACAGACTATCTTTCTCTTATGAATATAATAAAACTAAATACTTTTTGGAGTTATGAAGGATGCAGTACTACTCTATAGGTACTCAAGATTAACATGATATTGAGTGAAAACGAGCATTTCACCCCCCCTTTAAGCAAAAATACATAGCACATACATTTTTTCCCCTCCAGTAACGAAAGCAGAACCCATACCGTCAGATCTTACTGATACTACGGTCTTTCATAATTTACCCCGGGGCCATTTTAATACCGGGTTTCACTTAGAGCTGTAAGGCCCGACAGGACCCAAGCCCGACAGGTTTCGGCCCGAGCCCTACAAGTACATTTTGATTGACAGCTTTTTTAAAGCCCGAACCCGTTTACTGCCCGACATTATTCAAATGTGCGCACGCACACAGCTCTTTTGCCTTTTGTCAACAATGAGTAATTTATTCATGTTTTAACATAATTTACTCATAACTAACGTAGACTAGACCACTTGGAAGTTGGAATAAAGAAATAAAATAAGTCCTCTGTAACATCGTAACATCTCTGCATTCTAGACATAGGCTCATTTAACCTATAAATAGACCAACGCACCAATAAAAACGAGTCATTAAAAAAAATTTAAATTAAGATAAATTTTAAATTAAGATGGGTATTTGGCAATAACGAAATTAAGATAAAGGCTCTGCTGGATTTGCTTTATTTTATAAAAGAATAATGCCAACATTAGCGTAAACACTCTGTCAACATTATGCATTTAAGACTCAATTAATATTTAGTTATCATTTGAAAAACCTTTACTCACAGAGATTAGGCTAGGTCTACATGTTTTTGTGGAGGAAAATGATTTAATCCACTGTAGATGTCTTCAGCGCGTTCCTGCGCTCACTGATGGTGCGTCATTATTCACTCATTAGGCTATTCTCATTATAGACATGGTCAAAACTTTTCCACACCTCGCTCAGAGTTTGCTTTAGTTGCTGGTTCCTGCTGGTGCAACCAAAACGTAATCACCAGAGGCAAGCCTCCATTACACCTGCTCAGCATTCATTTTTGCATCTTTCTCGCGCTAATCGAAACACATCACATGACCGCTCGTTTACCTCGCAAACCGGAGCGCAAGCCCGAGCCCGGACCGAGCCCGCATAAGATGATATAAATTAAAACCGAACCCGACCGAACCCGTCGGGTCCCGACGGGTCCCGTCGGGTTCGGGCAAAGATCTTCAGCTCTAGTTTCACTACCCATCCCTACTGAAGACTGGAGAAAATTCAGCTTTGATCAGAAGAAAAAAATACATTTTAAAATATATTCAAATAGAAAACAGTTATTTTAAATGTTGCACAATATTACTGCCTTTGCTGCATTTTGGATCAAATAAATGCAGGCTTGGTGAGCAGAAGAGACTTCTTTAAAAAAAACATAAAAAATCTTAACGTTATCATTCAAAAACTTTTGACTGGTAATCTCTCTTAAAATACTTTACTGGGATATGAGAATAAAAACAGTCCTGAGCTAGATTAACTGTAAGATACCGTAAAGCTACTTGATTTAAGGTATTGCATAAAATACTATAGATGTGAGGTGAATGCTTTACTGAGCTCGTGCAAACATCCACATCGGTGTAATAAGTTGCATTTTTAACTGCTGCTTTCACATTGCTGAGATATTTTTGTTGTTTGTTGTTGTTGATTTCGTTATTGAGAGGAAAGCGCGCATTATATATTTTCATATTCAAAACGCCATTCAGTTCGGCTCGGATGCAGGTGCTTAGCACGGTTTCTCTTCTTCTCTTGAATTGCATCAAGGACGGCTGAATTACAATATTGTGCTACAGCACCACACTGGTCAAACCGCATTATTGCAGGCTCTAAATTAGGCCAAATTAAATCAAACGACTAATCGACGATTTTGTATTGTCGACATTGTCGATAATGTCGACTTATCGTTTCAGCCCTAGTTCTTACCCAATATGTGGTTGAGCTGGTCCAGATAATGCTTCCCAGGGAAGATGGGTTTGCTGGACATCATCTCAGCCAGGATGCAACCCACAGACCAAATATCAATGGACTTGGTGTAACCCTGAAAGATTAAAACAGAGAACGTCAAAACATGCATCCAGTTAATAAGTTAAATGCTAATGACATAGACATACCTTGGAGTTGAGCATGATCTCAGGAGCACGGTACCAGCGAGTAGCCACATACTCTGTGAGGAAACCGGTGTGGTCATGTTCTGGGTCGGCTATCCGTGCCAGCCCAAAGTCACAGATCTATGGGTGAGGAAGGATAATTATTCTCCAATCTCCACAAACCTTCCAACAAGCAAGTTTTTAAAGTCCCTCATTTCTATATTTAGCTTCACTAGGATCATTGCTTTAAGATTAAAGAAAGCACAAGAACTACACTACTAAATTTAATCATGCGTTCCTCAAAATATCTGCACTGAAATGGATTGCTTACAAAATGATTTCCATTTCACATTAGGTTTCGTTTTAGATCTACTCTTTAAAGTCAGCTTATCTGTTTGAAGCTGCGGTGTTATTGTATTGCGTTACTGTCAATGCACTTAACACTAATTTTGAGGGTTTTTTTCTTCAGGAAAATTTGTGAGGCTTTTCTGACCTTGAGGTCACAGGTGGTGTTGATGAGAAGATTTGAGGGCTTCAAGTCTCTGTGCAGCACATTGGCAGAGTGAATGTATTTCAGCCCTCGCAGGATCTGGTACAGAAAGTAGCAGATATGGTCATTGCTGAGACGCTGTGTCTTCAGCAATTTGTAAAGGTCGGTCTCCATCAGGTCCTGTACAATATAGCTGAAATGCAGTTAAAGAACTAAAGCATAACACGGTGATGATAAACACAATATCTTCAAAATACAATGGTATGTGCAACAGCTCAGCCTACTGCATTGTGAGCCTGTTGAAGTGCATGATTAAGGATACACATCCCTCATACAATCGATGCGACGTGCTCTCAGGATGTCATTGATGCCAATGATGTTCTCATGACGGAACCGCAGGAGGATTTTGATCTCCCTCAGGGTGCGCTGGCAGTAGGTCTGGTGTTCAAATGGACTGATCTTCTTAATGGCCACTTTGACCTTATTCACATGATCATTAGCTGAACTGCAAGCGGCAGGGAAAGAGATGGTGACAGGAGGGAGTATTAAAAATAATAATAATAATAATCCACTCATACAAGCTTGTGCACATTTTAAACTCATGTAGCTTTGGGAACAATGTTAAAACAAGTGAACAGAGGTGCTTAAACTTTAGACACATTCTGAATGTCAACCTTAGGCTATTATGAGTATTATATTTATTGAGATGTTTAGCAATTGTTGAAATCCCTGCTGTGCTGTGTGTGTTTTAGCTATAACCTTTAAATGAACTTTTAATGTTAAAAAATTATTTTGCATATATTAACAATAGTTGGATTTTTTCTTTAAATAAAGACAGCAATGTTTTTTTAAAAGGGTACAACAGCATTTTAGTTCCACTTAAAAAAAAAATGACATTACAAGATTAGTCAAATGTCTGTCAAAAATGTCAAAATTACAAGAATAAAGTCATAGCAACACGAGAATAAAGTCAAAACATTTTTAAAATTAAGTTAAAATGACAAGAATAAAGTTGAAACATTAAGCACCTGGAGATTTTCAACTGATTTGAATATATGTGGGATTATTAGCAGAAATCATACCATGTGTCATATACTCTCAGTGACAGTATGGTTGGAAACAATATTTCACGTCTTAGAATGCATTCATTATTTGTAGTGCACCAGTCACCCAAAAATGGCAAAAAGCTCTGTGGTTTTGGTATTTTTAATATAAAAAAGTCTCAGCTTTCAAATTCTGTTTTATAAATTCAGTTTAATAGTGAAATACAAAAACGATTATTTTTGAAATTACATTATTCGCAAAACATTTTGACTTGATTTTTCCCAGCCGGCACATGACCGACCTTCAACGTTGAAATATGGTTGAAATAAGGTCAGTTGTGGTTTCAACGTTGAAACAACGTTGATTCAACGTTTAAAGCTGAATGGTTGAAAAACATCCAGCACATGACCAACTTTCAACGTTGAAATATGGTTGAAATAAGGTCAGTTGTTTTAATGAAACAACTTAAAAATGTTTAATGCTAAATGGTAGAAAAAGGTTAACAAGCTTTTAAATTATTTATATTAAATTATTTAAATTAATTATTATTTTAATAGCATTTAAAAATATTTTAGTCATGATACCTATTCTAAAATGTTAAATATTATCATCATTAACAACAATAAAACTATACATTTCGCTGCTTTATCACACTGAAACAACTCCCATTGGTAGTTTTATTTTATTACTTCTATCGTGATTGGTTAATCTGGCTGTCATTCAGGAAACTGGACAATGAATCGGTTCGCGCTTTTCTACATTTAAAAATATGACCGTTATTGTCGTCTTTCTGTGAGTGAGGCGGCTAACTGTGAGCTGCTGCTCGTTATAACTGACTGCTCGGTCGGTCCCGAATTATTTCATATTTGCCTGTACATTTTTTATTTATTTCGAGCGAATTTGAGTCGTGACATGTCAATGGAGAACAAAAACTGTGAACACAAGAAGGGTCAGGTGTTCTGCGAGGTCCTGAAAACATCCTGTCAAAATGAGGTAAGAAAATCGCTAACTTTATCTTTATTATCTTTTGAAAATAGTAAAGTATTACCAGAGTTTACAAATGGGTAGTTTAAAGGACATGTAACCTGCAGATAAATAAATACCCGTGTGTCTATTTTTGCATTGCTTTATCACAGATGATCAAGTTAGATGCTCACCTAATGTGTTGCTGGTGAGTTATGTGTTAATGTCTGTCTTTTAGAGATTTTCCCATATTTTCCTGATATGAATCCCATGCATTAGGTGTGTTATATATGTTTGTATTCTTATATTAGTTTCAAAGTGTTTTCTGCAACATATAAGTGCAAATGTCGGTATTTAAATAATATAATTTTAATGAATTAATGAAAATGAAAAAAAAAAAGGATTGTTTAAAGCCATGGTTCTCAAAGTGTCAGGCCCCCTCTAGTTGTTATGCAGGTGAATCACTAAATTAAACTAATTAATGTTAATATATTTAACTTAATCTTTGAGTAAGTTTTTTTTTTTTTTGCACATTTAAGTATGTTACAGTTAAAGTACAGTACAGTTTTGTAACTTTTGTTACATAATTACATTTAAAATTACATTTTAATTTAAACTTTTTTTTTCATTTACCTGTGTATGTAAGCACAGTTGTAGTGTTAATGTTCAAACTGTATTTACCATGGTAAAGTGTCTGACAACAATTAATATTCTTATTAGAATAAAACTGCCTCATTTTTTTAACTGTAGACCTGTAGCTGAATAGTTTGGCCTACTACGCTGCTGAAATGTAATGTTGGTCATTATGGTGCAACTTAATATTTAATAACAAATATTTTCTGAAGTGGTACTTGGTATAAAAAGTTTGAGAACCAGTGGTTTAAAGAAATGGTATAATATGAAATCCTGCTTTTTAAGAACTTTTCAGTAAACCATTTCTTCTTTCCCCTTGTAGAGTCATCGAGGATCCAGCTTGTTCTTTAAACATTGGTAAGAAATTGTTCTTCTGCTACATTGCACTGTCACTTCTGCTAGAGATGCTTTGACCTTTTGTGATAGGTTTTGGTTGTGCTTAGTTTAATAAAAATGTACTGAATTTGATTTGACTTGTTTTACTACACTGTAATGTTAGTGTTCTGATTAAAACAGTGTAACTGGGGGCTCTGAAAACACTGCTTGTGAATAATTTGTTAATATTGTACATTTTCATCTGAATACATTAAATAAGTGTTTAATGAATAGTGTTGTCCACTTTGTTTCCAACCTCACTGTTACTGAACTGTAAAGTGAAAATATTGTGTGATTTATTTTGCATTCAGTCTTCATTTAAATATATTTCACAATATCAAAGTTATTGTGAAACATTGTGGACATACCTAAACTCACTGGTTAAATCTTATGTGCCCTCCAGAAGTTTGCACTCTGCAAGTGAACGACGCCTTGTGGTGCCATCCCAAAGAGGTTCAAAATCACTCTCACGGACCTTTTCCTGGACTGTGCCCAGCTGGTGGAATCACCTCCCAATCTCAATCCGAACTGAGTGTTTACTCATTTTCAAGAAACATCTTAAGACTCATCTTTTTCACCAGAACTTAACCAACTAATGCTAGCACTTTTCCTTCTTTTCTTGTCTTTTTTATATATATATATATAAAAAAAAAAAAACCTGGCTATGCGTTCTGTACTAGACTAACTGAGACTTGTCATGGCACTTGTATACTGTTGTTGTTCGCTTGTACACCTGACTGCTTCTGTTGTTCTCATTTGTAAGTAGCTTTGGATAAAAGCGTCTGTTAAATGATTAAATGTAAATGTTTATACAGGACGGTACAGAAAGTGCACAAGTGGGAGAGAGTGGAGGGGACGGCATCAGAAAGGACCTAGCGCTGGGACACTTTCAAGGATCACCCGACGCACAACCACACTGTATACACTAAGGCTGCTGGTTCTAACATTTTAGAGTGCCTTGCGGTAGAAATCTCATTCTGCTTCCCCACGGTAAAGAAGACACAGTCCGGGGGGGTTCCCATTAGAAATCAACTGGTGGAAGGTTCCCTTCTCGAACTGTTCAACACATTTTCACTGCACAAATGTACACAACTCTTGTAATGAGACACATTACTAAAACATGTTTTTGACAAACTGTAGGTTTCCACCAAAATAAAAGATCCACTGGTTTCAGTCATAAAGGTACAAGGGTTTGTCTTGTAAGTGCTGCAAAAAATATGCATTTATGTGCCAAATTATTTCACAAAAACCTTTAAATATTATTGTATTTGGATTGTTCTACTACCTGTTTTTAGCATTACCTCCATGCATACTCTGCATAATAAAGTGTGGGATTATTTTCATCTGTTTCCAAAATTTAACTGCTGTTTGACAATTTTGAGCATGTGGTAGTTTATTGAAGTTGTTTGTAAAGCCATTGCTGCCAGTCATTAGATTTTTAGCCTTGCATGTACATTGTTGATCTAAATGCCAACTAGGATCTAGGTGTCTTTACACACGGTGCAAGGTACGACGGGGAAACAACGTCGTGTTATCAACGCTGATTAACTTTTCAAAATCAACACCTCATTCAGCTTTCATCCCAGGGCTGCAGCACGACCCTAATTCACCCATAATGCAGGTAAGACGGTGAAACAGCGTCGCGATTTCAACGGTGAATCCACGTCGTGATTTCAACGTTGATCCAATTTGCAAAATCGAAAGGTTTTTCAACGTTGATTCAACGTCGGGAGTTCAACAGTGAATCAGCGTTGTGATTTCAACCGTACATCAACGTCACGATTTCAACGGTGAATCAACGTCGTGATTTCAACGTTGATCCAATTTGCAAAATCGAAAGGTTTTTCAACGTTGATTCAACCATGGTACCTGACGTTGTTTCAACGTTGAATCAACGTTGAAATGCCGGCTGGGTTGTATTGCTACAACTTTATTCTTGTAATTTTTATTTTTTTCCCCCCTTAAAGTATTATGTCAAGTAATACTTTAAATAAATTCAGTATTAAATTTTTGAATAAATTCAGTATTAAAGTAAACTGAGACTTGTTATAGCACTTGCACATCTTTGCTCTCTTGTTGAATTTGATTGCTTCCATTGTTTTGGATAAAAGCATCTGCTAAATGACTAAATGTAAATGTACAAATGTTTACCAAAATTAACACATTAACAAATTCAAAACACCAAAAACAAACAAAAGAATATAATAATTTAAGTTGTTTTTTTATTTTAATTGTTAAATATTAATTCCTATAAATCTCAGATGGGAAAGGGCAATTTTACATGCATCTAATGTGTTTAAATTGTTTGGTACTGTAAGTGCACTATATTTGTGGAAAAAGTCTAATATTGGCTTCTTTATATAACTTCTTACTATGCAGAAAATGTCTATGTCTGCCCAACCCAAAGATATCCATAGAAGGCCATTGTGTTTTATTACAGGGGGTTTGTTTACATCCTCTAGCAAAACTTGACAGTAATTTTGAGGATGGAAGACAGAGCAACGCGCACAGCTCTGAATTATGCAACTTAACTATTTTACAATCATTTAACCACATCTTACCAGCAGCTGACATCTCAAAAACGATGGGATCTTATTTCTAGAAAAAAGCGAAATGTTGGCTAACCCCCTTCATGCACATTCGGCCGCACCGTAGCCACGCCTGTTTCACGAGCTCAGAGCGAGACGTCAGATTGTCAGCTGCGGAGCCAACAGCGCTGACATGCACTTACACACCACACAAACAAACAAACAAACAACAAAACAAGCACAGTCCTAACATCAAGAATGACAAGTGACATTCAACATCCAAACTCATGTTCTCCATCACGTTTTCGCGTGCAGAGAGACCCTGGCTGTGTTTGAACGCTGGCGGTCTGACGGCACTTCTGAATGCTCCGAGCAAGAATCTGTTGCCAAAAAAAATATATACCTCTTCATGTCGGCAGAGCGCCATGCTTTCAAACACAGCCAGTGCTGTAGAAATGGGATTTAATCCAATGCATTACTCGTAATCTATTGTTAGCTCTAAGTTTCTGGGAAGGATATGGAAGGAAATCTGTTGGGACGGAGAAAATTATTCAGTTGCTTTTGAAACTTGTATATCTTATCTCCTCTCTCCAAAGAGTGAATATGATATGGCATAGACTTTCAGAGAATCAAAAATAATTTTTCTTTACTACGAAGAGCTGGTCAGTAACTTTAACGTTACCAGAACATTAATTCTCGCCCCGATCCAATACACAAAAAAGCGTTTCCGCTTACCAGACCATCCCATAGGCCCCCTCCCCGATGTACTGGAGATCGGTGTATCGGGGGCCAACATCAAAATATTGTCCCTTAACCGACTCCAGGCCAGGCTTGGGTCCCGCCGCTCCATTGGCTCCCCCGGGCGCGACGACTCCTCCAGCACCGGCGGCGCTGCTACTCGAGACCGCGGCTCCCACCGCAGCCGTGCTACTGCCCGATTCCGCCATCGCTTCTGTCCAAAAATCAGTCGCCTTCGCGCAGTCTTCGGGAGGAAGAGGGCCTCCTGTTTGCCTTCTGATCAAAGACGGGTATATCGGATACAAAGGCTGCCTTTATACGGTGCGCTTTCTTGACAGTCGAAGAGGAGTCGGTCAAGGCCCCCTGTGGATGCGAGTGCGGAACGAGCGTGCATCTAAAAGAATCGTGAGCGCGAACGCGCACTTCCCCTGTAAAACATTCGGGGGCGCGCGCTGCGCGTGAAAAGCTAGAGCAAGCAGCCGCATTTGTGCTCGAGTGGGTGTGCAGAATGACGCCACCCACGGGTTTGGCTACTAGGCCCTCCAGCGTGATTTACAGTTTGTGGTTGGAAAACATAAAGGGAAAGGAGAGTATGCTAAAGTGTGAGATAAACAACGAACTCGTCATATTTTCCACCATCTGAACATTTACCACTGGAACAAAAACGGGCGACATAATAATAAATTCATAATAATAATAATATTTGTTTTACATAAAATATACTCATACATATAAGGTATGCATAATAATAATAATAATAATTATTATTGCTTAAAGGTGGTGGATTGTGATATTTTATATTAATTTCCCGTTTTGATAGAGGTAAATATAACCATTTAAGCATTCTTTATACACATTTGTATACTATTATTTATTAATTGATGGATTTAAACAAACACATGTACACCAGGGCCTGAAGACAATGAAAGGACATACAATTACACTGAAATTATATAAAAAAAAGAAAGAACGTAAAATAAATGATAAAAAATGATTAAAAAAACCATGAAAATGCTTAAATACACTAAACAGCTTTCTTGTTTATCAGATTATAAATATATTTTAGGTATTGTTTAACTTCGATTTTAGGCATTGTTTAAAAATAATAGTTTTTAATTCACCATACTTGCATCGATATATGCTAGACTTTGCCAACAAAAGTAACACATTTATCAAATAATATTCCTCACGGAATGACATATCGTAAGTGTGAAAAAAATTAATAAAAATAAAATATTTTCTAAACAGCTGAAAGCTGGGCATGATATATGCTCTAACGAGCAGAGATCTAAACAAGAACTGGTTGAATAAGGACAACTCCAAAACAAATGTAAAACGTTTCAGTTTGTAGACCACACAAAGCACACAGCATGTCAATCTCACAGCAGATTTGTTCACAATAAGGTACGCAGTGCAGCCAGTGCTCCTGATCGTGAGGATTGCGTCACCGACAAGGCTGGGCTGCTGCTCTCTCACTTCCTGGTTACTGCAGCTACGGCTTTCATACAAACGGTAGTTTTGGAATGAAAACAATTTCCCCTAACATTAACTGGGTTGCATCGGTGCATCTGGCGCTTAGTCTTTTTGGGCTTCCGTACGTTGCTGGCACAAGTGGATTTTGGTATGTAAATGAATGTAATAATGTATGTAATAATTGAAAGTAATAATTTACATTTATTACAATTCTGTAGTTGTGACACAAGGTTGAATCGGCAGCTTCTCCTTCTCTTAATAATGTACTTTCTCTGGTGGTACTCATTGTTGACTTGTGAGTCTTAAAATTAAAGAAACGCTCCGTAATGGTACATCAGTGACTTGTGCAATAGAAACCTCAGGCTTCAATCAATAGTAGTTTCTTTCAACCAATTTTCAGCAGGAAGAACGCCTTAGGTCGTATTTCCAGTCTCTGTTCATCAGCGTCTGTCTACATGTCTCCTGCCGCACCCGTTAAGGCTCGTTGTCCGGTATATCCCGGCTCAGACACACACCGCTTCCTTGTTTCAGATGACAAAGTAGACTGGGACACAGACTGGCCCCAGTATAGCCCTGTTAACTACACCGCACCCACTGTGCTGAAAAAGCCTGTTTGGGCTGACCCAGAGATTGGGTGAGTATTAAATAAACAAACAAATCATATAATGTGTGTATTTTATGTGTGTAAATTTGAACTACAATCCTAAACATACACAGTGATCATGATTGACCTGATAATGTTGGGAAACGTATGTATAAAAATCGATTTATGCTTTCTTTAGTGCATTTTCCCCACAATTCAATTCTTTGGATGGATCTGTGGACAGGAGAAGTCACGAGGGCCCGTATCATATCCAGAATGGCAAACCACTGTAAGTCGAACTTTTAAAACACCAGATCATCCAAAATATTTCAATAATTGCGATATATACAGTGCTTGAATTGCTGCTCATCACTGTCTTCACTCGCTGTAAATCATCCTCAGTAATCCACATGGAAGAACTGGGCTGGAGGGCCGAGGATTACTGGGAAGGTGGGGTCCAAACCACGCCGCTGATCCAATAGTTACCAGGTACTAAAATGTGTCGTAATAAATGGAAACGGACCTTTTAGATGTAGTCTCTTTCCCATTTGACCGGTTCAACAAGTTCATGCATGCAAGGTATTTTGTGTATAATGAGGCAGGGTTCACATTCTTGAAACCCTCTTGAAAACACATTTAAGTTTCCTGTGGTCTCATACAGGTGGAAAAGGGACTCTACAGGACAGCTTGTCCTCCACACTAACTCTCAACTACCTGTGCTGCAGTTTGTGTCCATTAAGAGGTTGGACTGTGGCGAATGGGCCATCCCAGGGGTGAGGATGATCCTCGGTGCTTGTTTTACATTTCCAAAGTGGTTATTTTGAGTGAGCTGTGTATTATGTGTGGGGCGAGCACGTCTAAAATTCATTCTGCTGATATGCAAAAAGATGGTTATAAAATTTTTGTTGTGTGTTCAGGGAATGGTGGACCCCGGAGAGCGCATTTCTCAGACATTGCAGCGTGAATTCTCAGAAGAGGCTTTGAACTCTCTGCAAGCATCTCCAAGTGAGAGGGAAGAGACCCAAAAGCGCATCACTGAGCTTTTCGACTCAGCAGGTCTTCAGGTGAGACCATGCACTTACACTTCAAAAGTTGGGAATAATTACGATATTTAAATGCTTCTGAAAGAAGTCTCAAATGCTCACCACGGCTGCATTTTTTGATTAAGTATTGTGAGATTATTCTTATAATTTAAAAGAATTGTTATCTACCGGAATATATTTTATAACGCATATAATAATGCATATAAATGTCAACATGTTCTGTTGGTCAACATGGTGAACTTGTTTGACCAAATTTAACACAAAGTGAAACGTTTTCACCCTCACGCAAAAAAGATCACGCAGATTCCTGTGGCACTGGATTTCACCAAACAACTGTAGGTGTGACCGCACCTTAAGCATTGCAGCATTATATAACACAGCCTCTTTTCTTCCTTTAGGTGTATAAAGGTTATGTAGATGATCCAAGAAATACAGATAATGCTTGGATGGAGACAGTTGCAGTCAATTTCCATGATGAATCAGGTAAAAACAGTGTATTGATGAAACACACAATAATATTTGGGATGATATGTTATTGGCTGAGTAGATTGTTCTATCCCATGTATTTAAATCAATTATTTGCATCTAGGCAATAGTGTGAGTGAGCTTCCACTGCAAGCAGGTGACGACGCAGGTCAAGTGAGCTGGATTGACGTTGACTCCTCCCTGGACCTTTATGCGAATCACTTGCATTTCCTAGAGACAGTTGCTAAGGAAAGAAATGCCCACTGGTAACAGACAATAGTAAAAAGTGCTCTCTGCTGAAACAGAAATGAAGGAAATCTTTTTATGAGTCTAATCTGAATTATGCATAAAAAGATTTGTAGCTTAGAAAATGTTGGCAATATTAATATGAAGTGTGTACTTTTAGCCACAACACTGCCAAAATTGTATTCCAATTAACCAAAGATTATCCTCAATTATCTATATCCTTTCTTAATATCCAGTAAAGCATGGTTCCTAGAAATGAACCATACAGATTGTTTATTGTTAGATGTTCCTATTACACTGAAGTGAACACTACTACCTAAGAACTCACGTATGACTCTTTCTGTAATTATAATAATAATAAAAGCATCCTATACACTTATATTCTGTGTGTTGTTTCACTTTTTAGTCTGTTGTGCTACATTTCAGTATTTTGAGGAAGATGATTTGGCGGAAAGTATTTGATACCAAAGTGATTCGAGTTATTTTATTTTGACACTCAAAAAGCAACCAGAGCCAGAAATATGAGAAAGTGTCAATGTGTTTAGTCTGCTCAGTCTGAACATCATGGACACTACGATTCTAAAAAAAAGCATAAAAGCATGTTTCTTTTATACTTGTTCAAGGAAGTCAATTGGCCCTAAATGGAGGTTACAGTGAGGCATGAGTGGAATAAGTACTTGCATTGGTGTTTGCAACAGATTTGATCATGTCAACATTAAAGCTCAAGAGTGACATGGGGCAAGAAAATTCTTGACCTTGCAAAAATGGCCAAGTATGTGCTCTAACATTAGGGAACAGTTTTGTTGATGAGGAAGAAACATCAGTCATATTGATTTTCATCAGGACTTCCATTTTAATGATTCTGTGGTGACAAAATCATGTCTATGATCATGATTTCTTGACATCTGGTGAACTGTTGTACATATGATGGGATCAGTTAAACGATTGTTAGTTGTAAGCTCCCATTTAAGAGATCTAATTAAGACAGTTGATCTAATTAAGAGTAAGAACAATTTACAGATAATGTACTCACCTCCTTGTCATCCAAGATGTTCATGTCATTCCTTCTTCATTCGTAATAGAAATTATGTTTTTTGAAGAAAACCTTTCAGGATTTCTCTCCAAATAATGGACTTCTATGATGCCCCCGAGTTTGAACTAACAAAACGCAGTTTAAAAGGACTCTAAACCATCACAGCCGAAGAAGAAGGCTCTTAACTAGCAAAATGATTGGTTATTTTCTAAAACAAATAAATTACAATTTATATACTTTTTTTTTTAGCTTCAAACGCTGGTCTTGTCTAACTTTGCGTGAAATCTTTTTTTTTTTTCGATTCATGACAGTTAGGGTATGTCAAAAACTCCAGTCTCATCTCCTCCTCCAATCTCAAAATCGTCCTACATCGCTGCAGAAGTGCCGACCAGTGTTCACAAAGTGAACATGCAAAGAAGATTAAACACCCTTTACAAAAAAATAAAATAAACGGTAAAACTGCGATGTAGGACGAGGAATTCTTTTTATGGCTGCAATGAATATATTACCTTGCTGAATTAAATTTAGAGCAGAAATGTATGTTGTGATGGACAAAAACATTGTTTAAGTGCAATTTTAAACAATTCTAGTACATTATAAAACATTGTGTAATTTCTCCTTACACATCTTTGATCCATGATTTAGTTGGCCACTCGGTAACATTAGTGATAAGGTGAAAAACTTTCAGGTTACCGGTTACAGAAAAAAATAATACTTAATACTTAATATTTTTGGTAAAATAACAGGTCAGAACCAAATCAGCTTCCAATTTTTGTGTGTGTACATCCACTAGATTCCATTTTTAAATCAGTCACCACTGAACACAACAAAAATATATAGTAACTTTAGTATAGCAAGTTTTCTATACCATTAACTGAGGACCTGAAAGTGTTATCTTTTGTGCATATTGCCATCATTGAACACTTACATCTTTACAGCCTATGATTTAAGATCTTGCAAAATTTTCATCCGTTTGATTACAAACATCTTTATCAATGCTAAATGATTATTGATAAGGAACAGTGGATATATAAATACAAGCAGTTGCATATTAAAAACTAGCCGAAAGTTCGTGGATGTGCTAGTTTTTTGTAGATTTATATATTCAAATATATAAACCCACTTATTTTATTCTTTTTTTTTTTTTCAGAAAAAATATCACCAGTTTGAAAATACAAATCTACCACATAATTGGAAACAGCCAAAACAGATTCAAAATGCATTTTACAAGATGAAAGAACATTTGTAATGAGGAAGGAATGTGAACGCTAATGAGAAATAGGCGACAAATGCAGTAACTGGTCCATTCACAGAAGTACAGAATGTTGTGCAGATAAAAGTTGGCCAGCGCAAAAAAAACAAAAAAACAACAAATCAGTTTATACAGATGTTGATTCTGATGCTTCCAATTTTTTCTCAAAGGAAGTAGTCAGCCACAGGTCTCTTAGCGGGGATGCCTCTGGTGTCCTGAGGTGCAGCTTCAAATATGATAAACTCCTTCTGGAGATGCTCATCAAGCTCCAAAATGGCTGCCACATTACCACACCTAAGACATAATTCAAAAGAGTAAACTAAGTCATTCAAACCAGTTTATTTACATCTTAATAGTCACTGTTATACACAATAGGTACTGGACCACCGTAAGATGAGAAGAAACACACCTATAACAATAGTTTGGAGCGGACCACACCGTTAACACGGTCTCATTGAAATGCCACTTGTAGCCCTCCATCACCAGCTGATGAGCTCTGCAGATCATGCTGATATCATTGGCAGCATTAAACTGTGCCACCACATCACTTCCAAACAGATATCCAGCTCCTCTGGGACTTACACCCCACCCCATGGTGTCTAGAGATAAGAAAAGAGAGCAACCAATCTTAGGCATTAACAACATATTATTGAAGGCCTTTCCTTTATGACGTATGTCACATTAGTCTCTCGCACCTTCTGGGTCGGACCACAGCAGGTCACACATGGGTCCATCGTGAGGAACTTCTTGTTTTCGGTCAATAGTCCTGATCTGATCCAAAGTTTGAATAGATGGAGAAAGGCCACCATGCACACAAAATATCTGAGGAGCAAAAACCGTGATACTTTTATTCAGCAAGGGTGCATTAAACGTACATTCATACAACAGAGCTGTTGTTCCTTTGAACTTCCAGGTCAAACAACAGGAAAAATAGTTTTCACAAAAATATTATGCAGCTGTTTTCATTGACAAGAAACATTTCTTGTGAACCAAATCAGCCTGTTAGAATGATTTCAGACGAATCACGTGACACTGAAGACTGGAGTAATGCTATATATATATATATATATATATATATATATATATATATATAGATAGATAGATAGATAGATAGATAGATAGATAGATATAGATATATATAGATATATTAACAGAAAATGGAAAGATGCAGAATTATAAGAGGACCTACCTTGTCATCAACAACAGCAGAGAGGGACAAATAGTCAAAGATCTCTGTGCAGTACCTCCAGACTGTAACAGAGCCGTATTTTCTGAGACACTCGTCATAAAAGCCATACACTTGCGTGATCTGCCTCGACTCGTGATTCCCTCTGATCAGCGTAATTCGGTCGGGGTATCGTACCTGAAGACATAAATATAAAGGACTATGAATAAGGGCAGACTACGGACTGTAGAACAGATTTAACACACACACACACACGCATTAGGAACCAAACAAGATTAACTCCAGGACAGATACTACACCTTTAATGCTAGCAGCAGCAGAAAAGACTCCACACTGTAGAACCCTCTGTCCACAAAGTCTCCCATGAAGAGGTAGTTGGTCTCTGGGACTTCACCCCCCACCTAAAAACCAAGAGGACAATTATAGAGTCAAACAGCACAGCACAATGCATTGTTTTTTTTTTTTAACAAACTTGATCTACCAGTCCATACAAGTTTGAAAGTAAAAGTATTGTAAATTTAACAAATGCCACATTGCATTCTCAATAGCTTACCCTAAATAGCTCCTTCAAATCATAAAACTGCCCGTGTATATCTCCACAGACCTGAAAAAAAAGAGCTGGTTTTATAAGCCTATAAAAGGTTATAAAAGGTAATTCATTCAGAAATACTCACTGTGACGGGAGAATCTACTCTCTGAACATTACTCTCTTCCACCAGAATCTCCCTATAAAGCAAAACAATGACACAGCATTAGTAAAGTAGCTTTTGAACATTACTTCACAACAAGAAACTGTATAATGATATAAAACCTGAGAACAAGCAGCACCAGTCATTTAGAGGCAAATGGGTCGTGCATAGCAGAGTAAAACTAATAAGTAAAACAAATGCGTAATGAGATCTCTGGTCTCTTGAACACCGAAGCATTACCTCGCTTTGGCACACAGCGCCTTGACTTCATTCTCCTTGATAAGTTCACAGCGTCTGAGTTGCTCGATCTGTCTGTCCAAGTCAGTGACGTCGCCCATCATGACATGCATAGAAATACTCCTCAGTGTGAGGATGATGAAAACCCTGACTCTCACGGGCTCTCCAGTCCTCTGTTAGTCTCACAGAGACCACAAACACACTCAGCCTCCCGAGAAATGAAGAGGCTATGAGATGGTGCACATAATTACACACACCCAGATGATCCCGAAAGATGCCAAGATGAGAAAATAACTGTAAAACAGAGACACACACAATCAAAGAATCATCAGAAACAAAAACCTCAATCAGATACATACATACAGATACAGATGCTTGAGAATCACTCAAGAGAAATCTGCCAGTGAGTCTTTTAGTGTATCAGTGAGTTTAATAATAATAATAATAATAATAATAATAATCTCTTTTACAGTAACAATTGCTATTAATGTTGTTTCAAATGTAAATATTTATATTAAATAATATCACATATATATATAATATAACCGTTATTCTTTTTTATTAGGTGGTAAGATGTTGCATTAATTTTAAAATATAATTTTGGTGTCATTTTAAATATCATTACTAAAAATAATACAACAAATTGAACTGTTTTATTTATTCACTTTCCTGGACGTAGCTTATCCAACCAGTTTTGACGACCCCCTTGCAATTGAGTTTTCAATAGAGTATATTACAATTGTATTGCAAAACAATGATTTTTTTTATACATGTGCAAAGCCTGGTTTACAAAAATATATAATAATAATAATACATTGGGGAAAAGCGGTTAGCACGAATGCTAGTCATGTTGTACCATGCTTGAGTTTTCCGCTTTTACGTCTAACATAAGCATTACATTTTACACGCTGAAATGTATTTATAAATACACATTACATACCCTGGGCTTTGGATTAAATTCGTTTAGGCATCCGTTGTATCTTTCGTAGCTGGTAAGTTGGGAAAGCGGCGTATATGCAAGTGTGAGCGTCACATCAACAACTGTAACGTTACAGCTTTCAAAATAAAGGCCTTCTTCATGAAAGCAGATTATTAATTGCTCTTAATAATCACATACGTTTTATTCGTAAAAAAGAGGGGTTAGTGGAAAAATCTTGATTTGACAGAAGATGTTAAGATAGTTATACTGCCTGTCATGACGTATTTTTTTAAACAGTTTAAACCTTGAATGTGGGATACATGAGGCTATTAGTCGTAATATATCCCTTTGTTAATTTCATATAAAAAGCCAATGTAACCACGCTAATGTAACCAAGAAACTAAGAAAGATCTGTTTGTTCTCGTGGACTCTTCCAGATGACTGACTGTGACTGTTGCTATTTTGAAACTGAATGTCGTCTGAAATAGTGAGTCGGCTCTGAGAGTCGACTCCTTTGAATGAACGATATGATTCTGCTCCAGACTGAGAGCCGTTTTAAGACGGCTGTCAGCGTTGTCTGTCTTTTGGTTGTTTGTTTAGCTTTCTTAATACGAGACAAAATAATAGTACATCATGTACTGACTTGTGTTGCTTTGCACAAACAGAGTCAACACACGTGCAAAGTGTGACAGGGTTAACTGTGTTGAAAGCTTCTGTTTTGCAAGCTGTAACTTAATTTTTATCTGTTATATTTTGCACACCATGTTACATTTTAGTTAAATGTTAGGTAAAAACTTTTAGCCTGAATGCACGGTACGTCTCTTTGGATAAAAGCGTCTGCTAAATGCATACATTTATTTAATTTTAATCTGAGTATCATTTGTTTATAATAGTTGTAATACATGTGTTTTGTATAGCGCACTACCCTGACAGCACATATCCTGAAACATCTATTTAATGTCTGCATTTTACATAGGCAAGATGTAGTTTTTTAGAGTGTCTGCACATCTATCAGATGTCTTTAAGATGTTTTATTACGTGGCATTTTATAGTGTTGAATGTTTTTTATTTTTTAATGGTTTAGTTCAATTATAATTGTGCACACATACCAGACAGTCATAGGTCAAAACAATGACAAATGTGTTTGAATCATAAAAGCCAGAAGTGGTTATAACAAAAGAGCCGTTTGGGAGCTGAAAGAATCGGTTCTTTTTGCTGAGATGAGCCAAATGATCCGGATCCCTAAAAAGATTCCCATCACTAGTTTGAAAAGCGCTTTTTCCTCTATCGGAGTGTAATGACGTCACGGGCTGTGATTGGCCGATTCGGCGCGGCGAAAGACCTCCTTGATATTTGGCGCCATTTGTCGAAAACAATTCATTACACTAAAAACTACATTATATTCGCTGCCAGCATTAGATTCAAACGCACTTCTATTTACATTCCCACTTAAGGTGGGATTGGGGATCGATTATTTCCACATGTTAAGTTATGTTTATTTGTTTTTTCGCCGTTTTTGGAGTGTGTATCGTTGTTTGGGAAATGTGTAAGTAGGTTTACTGTTTACGTAAACTCGGTGTTCTCATATTTTATGCAGTGTACACTGCATATTTAGATTATGTATCTACGTATCCATCGAGGAAGGAAAACAACCGGTGAGTGTCTTAAATGTTTATGCATCTTTTATAAACACATAATTGACAGGTAAACATTTAATATGTGCGATTATGGAGACGTCATTCATTCAGACTTCAACTGTAACTGTTCTATGCAGATTTTCATCTTTCAGAATGCGGCTTTGTTGTGTGTGCCTGCGTGTAAACTCGTTTAAAGTCCTTGGTTTTGTCTGTCAACTCTCTACAGATCTTTATTATTAGTTTTGGGGGTGAAACGATGGCTGGAGCCGTGGCTATGGCGTCTGTCATTGAGGATTTTGAGGGTCAGGTATGTTTGACATAAAGCTGGTATGCTGATTTGGCAAAGTATTGATTTTCTATTCAGAGAACATTGTATGGTTTTCAGCAGTTGACATTATTGTTCTGTTTCTCCAGCCGTGTAAGAAAGTGAGGAAGGATGGTAATGCACCATCTGTCAAAACTATTACTAACTACTTTATGCCCAAGCCAGTGGAGAAACTGTTCTCACCACCACGATCTAACAACATTATGGACTACTTTAAGAAGACCTCGCCTGCACAAGAAATAAAAAGCTGCCCTTTCGAAGTTAAAGAAAGCTCCCTGCAACCTTTAGAGCAAGTAAGTCATGAAATCGCTGTTAAACCTATAAGAGGACAGGGGCAGAAGCGAACCAGGAAGGCCAAAGACAGCAAGAAGTCCAAAGAGGAGAATGCACAGGTGGTCACAGACGATGTTGTCTTGATAGAAAGTCCCAGTGAATCAGCTGTAAAGGAAAGCAATACTACTGTCGTTCAAGCTCAAAACTCTGATAAAGAATCCGATGCCACTGAGGTTGATCCAGATGTCGTGATGATTACGAATTCTGCAGAAAGTTCTGAACAAAAATCCTCGTTAAAACAAAGCAGGAGGAAAGACTGTGCAAACAGAAAATCTGCTGTGAGGAGAAATCGAGAGGCAAATGTTGGCTGTGAAGGAACTAAGGAAGGTGATGCTGATGCCCAAGAGTCTGTAAGTGCAGATAAGAAAAGCAGCACCGTCACGATCTCATTTAAAGATTTCCTGCAGGACCAAAGTCAAGTGCAGGAAGAGAGCAATGCGATTCCCAAGACTGACACCACTGACACATCAAGTGAAGGCAACCTTTGCACTGATCAGAGTGATTCTGCAGTCGGTCCTCTACAGGCGTCCCCACGAACTCTTACCATTCAAGCTGAGGTGCATCCCGTTTCCCCTGATCAACATGAGTCTGTCAAAGAGTTAAAAGTTGCATCTATTTTTAGTAGAAATAAAAAAAGTCACTTAAAAGAGGACAAGAGTTTGTCTGATCCTACCCCGGAGGTTAAACCGGACGTATTGCCTGACCTCAAAAGGAAGTCTAACGTTGTTCTTCTTGAGGAAGATCTGGAACTCGATGTGGTGGAGTCCAGCCCCAGTCCTAAAAGCACTGAGGCAGAGAGAAAGCAGTTTATGAATGCCTTTAAGCAGCCTAGTCTTGATGGTTTCAAAAGCAAAACCAACAAGGGTCAGAGCAAGCAGATCCATGTTCATGAGAAAGTCCCGGAGGAGGCAGACAAAGAGGATGAAAAATCTCTCGAGAACAAAACTGACGTGACCAGCTCGGAGCAGCATGAAGAACAGACGAGCTGTCCTGGTGGCAAAAAGAAGCGAGTTCGGAAATCTGGGAAGAAGGGGCAAGCTAAGAAAGCTGAAGATGCACCAGCTGAAACTCCAAAACCTGAAGAAACTCCCAAAGAGGTCGGCAATGAGAGTAGCCCAGCTGATAATGACAAAAGTGAAAAGGCTGTCAGAGAGCTGAGGAGGTCGACCAGAGAGCTTTCACGCAAACAGTCAGCCGCTGTGCTAAATACCACACCACAGAAGAAAGGGAGGCAAGAGGACACAGTAAAAGATGATGAGACCCAGAATACACCCTCTCTGGCCTCTACCCCAAAAGCTCGAAGGCCCAAAAAAGGCATTTATAGAGCTGAAATGCTCTGCCCACCAGACAAGAAAGGCAGCCCTATCAGGTGAGCTTTACTTTCTCATTTCCTACTTTAATTGTTTCTTGTAAAGTACATGAGACAATAAATCATCAATTGTATTCAATAGGATAAGAATCACCAAAGTATTCCTGTCCTCTGCAACAAAATCTGGTGATTTTGAAATATCAAGTCCTCTCTCAACACAGGTAACTAACATTTATGTGTTATACTTTTTTTTTTTTTTTAAATACTAACATTGTGTAAGTGTTTATATAAGTGTTGTGTATGTAATTATCTTATAACAGATCTAAATTAAATTATTTTATTAATATATATTTTTTTAATTGTCATTAGCAGTTTTTTTGAAATGGAAGATTACTCACAAAAATTCTTATTTGTTAGGAATTAAATGCAGTTAAAAAAAGAAAAGCTAGGAAGCTGGTGCAGAAAAGCAAAGCTCTTCAGCAAAGTAAAAAAGACACTAGTAAGGAGAAAGATGCTGTACGACGGTCTACAAGAAGCAAAGAGTCTGTCATAAATTACTGTGAAGATGAGGTAAGATAGTGGATGTGTTAGAAGTGAACTGGTATAAATGTTTTATACTTACAGGAACTGCTGCTAAAATTGCGCAGGTTATTCTTTCATTTATATAATTTATATGTCATTTGATTAGGATTCTGTAGTGTTTTTGGAGGACAGCAAAAGCACTCCAGTCACGTCACAGGAAAGTGACCAAAGCCAGAAAAAGCTTCGGAGTTTGAATGAAGTATTGGGTAAAAATAAAACTTCCAAGACTCCTGCAGGTATGTTACACTGACACAAATGGTAAAAATTGAGTCAACTCCTTCTTTAATATTATTTTTAAGAGTGAATTAATTAATTATTTTTGTGCCAACATGGAAATTGGATTCAAGTCATTAAAAAATTCACTTTTTCAGCTTATAAAGTGGAAAAAAAAGCTCAGAGACCGTCGGTTGTCATCTCCATTTTTGATGACAGCAGGTATTGTGCTAATAATTACAGACAGTAATTGAATTGGAGAAATGCTTGTTTTTTCTTTCCCTTCCTCATCTGATAAATACCTTTCCTCACAAACTCAACCTTGTTAGTCGAGAGGCATCAGAGAATTCACAAGATGATGAACAGTTCAGATCAAGGAGAGAGTTTCTGAAGAGCGGCCTTCCGGAGTCCTTCAAAAAGCAGATGGCAAAGACAGCAGCCACCCGAGAGGCTTACAGTCAGGCCTGCGCTTCCTTCCAGGCAGTGGTTCATGTCCAGCAGAGGGCTGCAGGTGAGCTGACAGCTGTTCTCTAGATCGTGTTCTCTATTTGTGTGTATTGGAAACTAATAGGCTCATTTCTGTTTATGTCAGATTGTTGTGTTTGGAGCCTGCAGTGGCCTACGAATCCCTTCCTGAGGTGTTTGAAGGAGTCATATAATTCACCATCTGTACCACTGATGTCTTTGGAGAGGTCTTTAGATTATACTACAGTTCCCGCTAAAAGAGCCTTTTGCCACCAGGTTGGTAAAGATTTATGTGTTTTTTTACCATTTACCAATACATTACCATTCAAAGGTTTGGGGTCAGTAAAATATATATTTTTCTGAATGGAATTAATGCTTTTATTCAGTTAGAAACTTTTTTATTTTGTCATTTAGATGTCCTGTTGTCGAAGACCTGAGTTTTCTGAGCCAATCAGGCAGCTTCTTTTGGAGGAGATGAGAATCTCCAATCCCTCCTTCCCTCATCAACGCTTTTTTATGCGGTTTGTTAAGAAACGTGAGGACTACATCATCCAGGCATCTGCTTCAGGTGACTGAAAAATATAATTAAACTCATTTTTTTGTTTTGCTTGCAGTAAGATATTATTCTCAGGCATAAATGCATCCATAATATGAGACGTCTATTCCAGAATGATTGAGAGATTGTTTGTATATTTCTTTGATTTATATGATTATCTGTAGAACCTGAAGATGAGTCTAAGGTGTCCTGCCCTGCTGGAGCATCTGATTGTGTCGGAAGGAAAAGGAAGCGTGTTGATGAAGGAAGGACAACAGGCAAAGTGGGTAAAAAACCAAAGTCCAATCACACAGAAGGAGATGTCATAGTGATTGAAGAAAGTCCACCTTCAAGAGTTCAGGCAGCACAGAATGTCTCTGACACTGTGCCGTCTGGCAGAAGTCGAAGAGGTCGATCACTGAGACTAAAGCAGAAAGAAGAGGCCAAGCCGGCAGTGTTGATCTCACCTGTGGGAAACCAGAGTGATGCTCTCATTATAATGGATCCCCCTGTCCCAGAGAGTTCAAGCACAGGAGGTGAAAATTAAATACCTTTTAAGGCCATAGTTTCACACTCTGAAAAGTTTTCTTCCTCTCAAGACTGTTTGATTTTTTTTTTTACTTTACAGTAATTGATTAGCGTTAGTTGTACAACAAACATGATTTTACAGTGAGCGAATAAAATTATTATTATTTTTTTAATGTTTCTCATCAAGGGTGCATTTATTTGATTGACAATACAGTCAAATCTAATATTACATAGATATTACAATTTAATTTTTTTTCTGATGGAATATTTTCTGAAATGTTATGTATTCCTCTGGCCAAGCTGTATTTTCAGCATCATTACTCCAGTCTTCAGTCACCTGATCCTTCAGAAATCACTCTAATATGATTATTTGCAGCTCAAGAAATGTTGCATATTATTACCAATATTGAAAACTAATGTGCCGTTTAATATTTCCGTGGAGACCTTGATGTGTTTTTTAGGATTATTTGATGAATAGAACATTCCAATTCCAGAATAAAATTCCACTGTTTTCACTGTTTATCAAATGAATGCATCCTTGCTGAATAAAACAATTGATTTATTGAAAAGAAAATCTTGCTGATCCCAAACCTTTGAACGGTAAAGTATTTATCACATGGTTGTTAGTCCATTATACCTCATGAGTTGAACCTAAGGTGCTATGAAATAATGTTTCTTTAACTTGTTTGCGCTACATGTTATTTCTTTGTTTGTTGTAATGTAATTGTTCGTTTTCGTTTCTAGATCGAGTGAAAGAGGATGTGCTTTGGACAGAGAAATATCAGCCGCAGCACTCCAGTGAAGTAATTGGGAATATGGAGTCTGTCCGGAGGCTACACAGGTTATTATGCTGTCTAGTTTAAACAAAGATGGTGAACGATCCCATTCACTAATAAACATATCAGTTAAGGAATATTCTTTTCTTCTTTTTTTAATTTCTTCACATTTCATTTTGTTCCTTACTGTTAGCTGGCTGAAAGAGTGGAAATTGAGAGCTGACCAGGAAGAGAAGAGGAAACAGCAGGAAAAGAAGCAAGAGGAGGACAGTAATGGTATATAAATACACTAAATAGCACAACACTAGCTAGGGGTGGGCGATAAGAAATTGTCGAATAAGTAAGAAATTGAATGAAGTGTGTAAATAAAACACTGCATAGTTTTCACTATATCATTCAAACTAAAGATCCAAAGATGATTCAGTCAAGTCCAGTGAGTGATTAACTTTAAAGGGATCGTTCACCCAAAAATGAAAAATTATCTGCTTACCTCCAGGGCATCCAGGATGTAGGTGACTTTATTTCTTCAGTAGAACAAAAGTAATGATTTTTAAGTCAAACCTTTGCAGTCTATCAGTCTTCTAATGTAAGTGGACCATTAACACAACTAATTGAGATTGTAGATGGCGTGTCAATGGGCAGTTTGAGAGATAGGTGGCGCTAATGCACTCATAAGCCTCTGATCCGCAGTAAAGCAAGATGAAGATGCATGAGCAGGCTGTTTTGAGGAAGGGCTCAGACAGTTCAGGCATTGCAGGCCATCAGAGGTAAAAAACTATAAATACTGTTCAGTTTCTTGCACAGACCGATTGTTTAATTTGGTTTTGTTTGTATGTTTTTTTTTTTTTTTTTTTTTTTTATTGTATGTTTTAGCCATGATTCTCATCCAGGTACATTATATGACTTACAGACTGCAACAGTCTGAGCTAAAAATCTTGGTTTGTGTTCTACTGAAGAAACAAAGTCACCTACATCTTGGATGCCCTGGGTGTAAGTAGATAAAAATCTAAAATGGTTAGAGAGTTTGACTCCTAACCTTAGGGTTGTGGGTTCGAGTCTCGGGCCGGCAATACCACGCCTTAGGTGGCATTGAGCAAGGAACCGAACTCCCAACTGCTCCCCGGGTGCCGCAGCATAAATAGATATCCACTGCTCCGGGTGTGTGTTCACTGCTGTGTGTGTGCACTTTGGATGGGTTAAATGCAGAGCATGAATTCTGAGTATGGGTCAGAATTTGTGTATGGTATCACCTGAGTATGGGATTGAGTTATTTTTCACTGCTGATTGCGCTTAATAACTTCTATATGGAATTCCCAAATTTTTTATCTCATGCTGTCTGAGAGAGGCACTTTCTCAGTGTGTGTGTCAGTCAGCGTGAGCACTGCGTTCACTTCTTTTTCTGTGCTTATTGCACTTAACTCTGAAGTTTGTCCCACTCTTTTTCTCATTCATGCATGTTTCCTTGTCACTCCAAGGTGTATATAACTTTTAAGTAGTACTATGTTACGCAGATATATTTGCACTGAATACACAGTTTAGCAAAAACTCTAACGATAGACCCTTTATTCCACAGTAATGATATATACCATCATACCGCCCAGCCCTATTACTAGCTGTTTTGCTTGCTATATTCAAAAATCGTTGTCTCAACTTTATTTCTATTCAGACTCCTGGCTCATAGGAGAAGGCCTGGATGACACAGAAGATCATTTGGGTAACACTCTTCTTATTACTGGACCCACTGGAGTGGGCAAGACTGCTGCAGTCTATGCCTGTGCACAAGAACTTGGATTCAAGGTGTTGTTATTTTTTTCAATTCACTTAACTATTTTGGGATTCTCTACTAGTGTCCTTCTAAAAAGGAAAGTATTTCTACCAACACTGTTAGTGTTCTTTCTCAAGGTGTTTGAGGTGAACTCCTCGTCCCAAAGGAGTGGTCGTCAGATCTTATCCCAGCTGAAGGAAGCCACTCAGTCCCACCAGGTGGACATCCAGGGTGTCAACGCTCAAAAACCATCATACTTCAGCAGTTATAGCAGCAACAGCACCACCATCAAAGCCGGCACCTCTCCCAGTATGATTTTTTTGTCTTCCTTCAGGTTAGGGTTTGTTTGAGTTCTCAGTATCTCTTCCAATCACAGGGAAGTTGAACTCCCCCAGAAGGGTTGTATCATCACCCAGGAAGCCTCCTCTGTCCCCTCGAATTGCTCCACCCAGAAGAGGAGGCTTGGCTCCGACATCTCTAGCCAGTTTCTTCAGAGCAGGTGGAAGGCCCACTGGGAAAGAAGCAAACAGTCAAGACAAGAAAACACAACCTGGTACAAAATGGTTTTCATGCTTCACGTTTGAGACCTTTCTATTGCATTTCATGTTAATATAGTACTCAAGTAAGATTTCCTATTTTATCAATGTTGAAAAATGTTGTTCTGCTTAAAGTTTTTGTCTTTTGTCCCCACTGTATTCTATGATGAATATAATTTAAAATGAACAGTATTGATGAACATGTATTTATTTATTTTATGTAGGAAATTTTCAAGTTTCATGCTTGAGACCTACATATGGCATTTCTCGGTTTCTTTTGGTCTTAAAAGCAGGTCGGAAAAAGTCAGCTGAAGTAAAAGAGGCTGACAGCAAAGAGTGCCCCAGTGGAACTTCAGCGGCCACCAAGATGTCCTCTGAAGAGCAGGACAAGAGGACTGCCACATCCCTCATCTTATTCGAGGAGGTGGACGTCATATTTGATGATGACTCTGGATTTTTGGCTGCAATTAAAAACTTCATGTCTACAACTAAGAGACCAGTTATTCTAACAACCAGTGGTGAGTTGGCAGTGAACAGAAAGTTATAGTGTGTGATATCTGAATGAGTCATCATGGGACTTTTTTTGTTCAGATTCAAACTTTGTTGCTACATTTGATGGGTGCTTTGAGGAAATCAATTTCAAATCTCCTCCAGCAGTAAGCACACTTAGATTATTTTCTCCTCTGCCAAAAAAATAGTTTCTCTTGTGCTGTGTCTGGTTTGTGACCGTCAACACTTTGGACTTTTCCAGGCGGATGTGTCCAGTTATCTCCAGCTGCTGTGTCTGGCAGAAAACATGCGAACAGACACCAAGGACCTGTCCTGTCTGCTGGACTGGAACAGGTGTGATGTTCGTCAAAGCCTCATGCACCTGCAGTTCTGGGCCTGCAGTGGAGGTGGACAGCAGGTGCATCGGCCTTTGCCTTCCTCGGGTAAAGATATAATTGACTGGAAAAAGCTCACTGAGAACTCCTGGTTGTATATCATAATATGGGAATATACTTATCAAAAACAACTTGTTTCACACTGTAGAGCTAAAAGGGGACACCAAGAGTGACATTCAGCATCAGTCTGTCAAAGCTGAGAATGTAAATGAGCATGAAGTACCACCCTGCCACACTGCGTGCACAGAGTGTTTGCTGGGGATCCCAAATATGCAGACAGAAAATATAGCAGATTTACTGCTAAAGGTGAGTGATTCTCACCTATAATATAAAAGCCACTAATGTTATTTATATAAAATATTTAGTTGGGATTCATGAAATCAAACACGACCGTAAAAATATTTGTAATGTTACTAAGGATTTCTATTTTAAATAAATTCATTTTTTAACTTTGCTTTTTAAAGAATTCTGAAAAGAAAGAAAAAAATCAGTTTCCACAAAAATATGAAATGGTTTTCAAAACTAATAGTATTATAAAATGCTTCTCGAGCACCAAATCAGCATATAAGAATGATTTTTGAAGGATGTGACACTGAAGACTGAAGTAATGGCCATAACAGAAGTAAATTACATTTTTTAATATATTAAAATATAATTTTATGTTGTAATAGTGTTCCATAATAGTAATATTTTTACTGTGTTTTTGATCAAATAAATGCATCCTTGGTTAATATAAAAGACTTCTTTCCAAAACATAAAAAAATGTGTGAACAAGCTGTTCCTGCATTGAAACGGGGCATTAGGAATTGTGTGGTGAAAGAAATTAATTTAACCATTTGAGATTTATGAATGTACTGTATGGGAATTACAGTTAAAGCCCATAGAGTGACTACTATACTCAATGAAGCCCAGGAGTCAAATCTGAAGTTCAGTTGATAGGTTTTATTGAATTCAGAGAAAATTAATAGCCAGCCTCAAACTAACTTACAATACAGACACTAGGGCTGGGTGATATAGCTAAAATTCATATCATTCGGTAGACAATTATTGAATTTTTTAATATAACCTTTCTTAAACAAAGAGCAGTAGAAAAAGATTGAAATTGAATCACTGTATGCATAAAGAAAACAACAACTTATTTTAGTTTTAACAATCAAACACAAAATAAAATTGAAACAAATAGCTCCTTTCTCATATAAACAATATGCAGTTTTTGCATTTGAATGCAAATTTGAATTTTAAAATCAATTGATATTCTTTTTTTTATTATTATTCATTTGTTCCTGATCGATCTATTCATATCTTACAGCATGAGTCTTCAGTACCAGACAGCATTAAGTGCTGGGATCTTCTCTCAGAGGTCCATAGAAGGGGAGTGAATCTTCTCTACTCGAATATGGAGAGTCTTCTTCTTCTGCCAACTCGTCTTTTACCACAGTCCACACTCAAATCACTACCAACACCAAACCCACAGTCCCATCCTGAGCCATTACCTCAGACAGTGAGGTTGGAAGATTTGGAAGAGCCCTCTGATGACGGTAGTCCCCTTAAAGTGTCCTGCAGAATGAGGGGGCGGAAAAAGTTGGGCATGAGCAATAAAGACGTGTTCCAGTCTGATTCAGAGTCAGAGGATGACTTCCTCTCACTGCCAAAAACCAGCCGAAACCCTGCTGAAAGCAGTAATTCGGATCCAGCTAATGTGTCTGTGAATGTGTCTGGAGCTGTGCTGATGAAACCAAGGCCTATTGTGTTATCTGAAGCTGAAAGGAAGAAGAGCAAGCCAGTGATGCAGTGCCTAAGCAGTTTAGCAGAGTACATGGACCACATGTCCTTCATGGACTCCTCACTGCGCCACCAGCGGCTGCAGACGGAGGGTTCCTGCAGACCACAGGACTTTGTCTGGACTGGTGCAGAGGTCAAGAGTGGGATGACCGATGACATTCGGTTAGAGTGTGTCAGCCAAGTAAACAGTGTGAATGTCAATGAAATCCATGCTGCCTTTGGCCATTTGAGTTTTAAGAAGTGCAAGGCTGTTGTCTCCGAAGCCTGGGATGGGGCACAGCACCTGGAGGAGGAGATCAGAGTAGAGGCAGAGGAGGAGCTCACCCTCCCTGTGGCTCCACACAAAGATGGCTTCAGCCTCACTCAAACTACACCTTGTGACCCAAGGTGAGAATTCAGCTGATCTATTTTTTTATTTATTATTATTTATACCCCCTATAATCCAACCTTTTCATATTTATGCACCTATATAATTATACGGTGTAATAAGAAATAGACCTACCTTTTTTATATATAAAATATATATATACACACACAGTACTTTTATATATATACACACACACAGTACTGTGTAAAAATCTTAGGCCACTAGTATTAGTGCAAAAGATGAAAACTGGGAGGCTTGTGACTGTCCCATAAACTGCCAAGTAAGTTACAGTGTCAAAAAGTATAAAAAGCATCATCAGAATAGTCCATCTGCCATCAGTGGTTCAACCATAACGTTATAAAGTGACGAGATTACTTTTTGTAAGTGAAGAAAACAAAAGTAATGACTTTATTCAACAATTCTTTTGTCAACAGTCTCCTGTGTCTCTCCATATCACCATATGCGCTTCTGTGTCAGCTGCGCCACAAGGGTGTGCTGTTTTCTTTCAAATCAAAGCATGAATACACACAGAAACAGCGCATCCTTGTGGTGCGGAGGACACAGAAGAGCATAGGCAGTTTGAGTGATGTGGGGAGACATGTAGGCCCTGTCTCAAATGGAACACATCATGTGCACTTTAAGTCTTGCGGACGTATAATGGCCACCACGTGCGAGTGTCTGTTAAGTCCACGAGACCGTAGGGTGTCCCATTCCTCATTTTAGCGTTCAAAGCGGTGCTCGTGAGCGCCCCGCTATTAGGCCGTTATGGGCCCTCGATTACGTCATGAAAGTGCAGATTCAGAGGAAGACCGCAAGGGTTTAGAGTGCCATTTGGAACTGTTTTTTTCACTTACAAACCGTATTCTCATAGCTTCATAACGTTACAGTTGAACCACTGTTCTGACCACATCTTTCATATTTTCCTGGACCTTGACACTGTTATTTACTTGGCAGTCTATTGGACAGTCTCAAGCCTCCCTGTTTTCATCCAAGCCGAACAAAGCTTTTACAGGTTTGGAGCGACATGGGGACATTTTTGATTAATGACAAAATGATAATTTTGGGATGGAGTTAGATCTGAAGATCTTTGGGCTTAATTTATATCACCTTACGCAGGCTCGGGTCGGGCTCGGTCTTGTGCTCCGGTTTGCGAGGTAAACGACCGGTCATGTGATGTGTTTCAATTAGCGCGAGAAAGATGCGAAAATGAATGCTGAGTAGGTTTAACGGAGACTTGCCTCTGGTGATTACTTTTTGGTTGCACCAGCAACTAAAGCAAAGTCTGAAGTGTGGAAAAGTTTTGACCGTGTTTATAATGAGAATAATGAGTGAATAATGACACACCAGCAGTGAGCGCAGGAACACGCTGAAGACATCTACAGTGGATACAATCATTTTCCTCCACTAAAACATGCAGGCTTAGCCTAATCTCTGTGAGTAAAGGTTTATCAAATGATAACTAAATATTCATTAAGTCTTAAATGCATAATGTGGACTAGGGCTGCACTATATTGGGAAAAAATGACATTGCGATATTTTATTTTTCTGCGATATATATTGCGATATTTTTTCTTACAAACAAATGGGGTGAGCACACTCACATTCTCATTTTAAATGATTTAAACATCGACACCATCATGTCAATTGATTAATATGCGTGAGGGAGAGAGAGCAAGACAGAGCTCGTGTTGTTTGAAAACGGCTCGCTCTCTCTCGGTCTCCCTCTCTCTCTCTCCCTCTCTCTCTCTCTCAATTCAATTCATATTGCTTTATTGGCATGACATACAAAGGTACATATTGCCAAAGCATTGTACATATCAGAATAGAAACAAAATAGAACAAAAACAAAAATACATTTATTCATAAGAGAAAAAAAGAAAAAAAATTACATGCAAAATAAATCCATATACATTTCTATAAACATTGATGGTACTTCTAATGTACTCTCTCTCTCGCGCGCTCTCTCTCTAGCAGCAGTGCGCCAGCCCAGCGCACGGTTCTGGTGTGTAAAGACACTGAAAACGCGAGGCAGCCACCACGCTTCTGGGACGCTTCAGACAGTGTGTCACCGGCCTCTGTCTCTCTCGCGCACACTCTTTCTCTCTGTCTGTCTCACGCGCTCTCTCTCTCTCTCTCTCTCTGTCTCTCTCGCGCACGCACTCTCTCTCTCTCTGTCTTTCTCGCGCGCTCCCTTTCTCTGTCTCTCTCGCGCTCCCTCTCTCTCTGCCCTGTTAAACTTGCATGTGTTTTTCAGTCCTGTCAATGATAAACTTTCACTCTATGATGGTTAAGCAGTGCAATTAATCGGGCCGGGGAGCAGCTGGCCCGTACAGTTAATGAATAACGGATCAACTACGACAGCCTACATCGCACATCCTGCTATGTGACTATCGTGGATTCGTACATCGCGATATCGATGCTTAAACGACACCTCGTGCAGCCCTAATGTGGACAGAGTATTTACGCTAATGTTGGCTTTATTCTTTTATTAAATATCATGTGCTAGTGCGAAGCTAATCGTGCGGAGACTTTTTTCTTAATTTCGTTATTGCCAAATAACTATCTTAATCTAAAATTTATCTTCATTTAATTTGTAAAAAATGACTCGTTTTTATTGGTGCGTTGGTCTATTTATAGGTTAAATGAGCCTATGTCTAGAATGCTGAGATGTTACAATGTTACAGAAGACTTATTTATATACAGATATATATACAGATGACTTATTACATGTATGAATGACTCATTCTTGACGCAAGGACAAAGAGCGTGTGTGTGCGCACATTTGAATAATGTCGGGCTGTAAACGGGTTCGGGCTTTAAAAAAGCTGTCAATCAAAATGTACTTGTCGGGCTCAGGTCCTGTCGGGCCTAACTTTTAAGGCCCGATTACAGCTCTAGATGGAGTATCCCTTTAAGCAGGTTTTCTTTTGTGGGTAAAATGTGCCAAAAAAAAGAGATTTATTTCACACTGAAAAGTAAAAAATTATTAAATGTCCACGAGAAATATTCAAAACTAATGTAATTGCAAAGTTAAAACATGACCACTCGACAGCGAAATGCTCATTAACAATTATATATCACTTATAAATGATTAAATACAAATATATTGTAGTTATTGAGATTGGTGTGGTTTTGAATGGCAAAATGTGGAAACATTATCAACTTGCATTATTATACACACACTGTATGTATGCGTACATATTTAGCATGATACAAACGATCTTTGAATCAGACATTTACAAAGGGTCAAATCAAACCTGTTAAAACATTTTAAACCTGCAAGTTTCAAGACAAGGAACACAAAACTAGTGTAATATTTGAAAAGCTAAAAAGTGCTTTTTTTCTCTCTTTTTTTTATGTCACTAGCAAAATCCTTGCAAATATAAAACAAATGTTCAATTATATCCATTACCCATGCATAGTCTCATTGTTTTAGATTATACTGTCTCTTCGTCCTGTGTGGTGGTGGTTTATACACAAAATAATGTAAAATAAAATGTAATCTTGTGCTCATTTTGTTTGGTACAGGGTGATGGAGAGGAGAAGTGAGGTGATGAAGTCGGTGCTCTCCTCCAGATCAGCTGGGATGCTTGGAAACCAGGCAGCAGCTGCTTTGGACTACCTGCCCTCTCTACGCACCATCTGTAGGTCAGAGAGACTGAAGGAGCAGGGAAAGATCAAACGCAGGTGAGAGTCCAGACGACCATCCTATATTAATGTATTAATATGATCAAGCTGTTCCTGCATCTGAAATGGCCTGTAGGGCTTGATCAGTTAAGAGGTGTGGCAAGCAAAATTAATTGAATAATTTGACTTTGAGATAGTCTGGTGTACACTCTTAACCACCTTATGAGCCTGAAATGCTCATAGATGTATTAAAAACAAATAAAAATTTTCTGTATTGTTCTCCTAATAACTGCTAAGTTAAGCACACCCTTGTTGGTGAACAGAGTCTCTATATTTTGTTATGCACCCAAAATGAGATCACTTCCAGTTATTCAGATGCCACACAGAGTTTGAACAGTGATCAAGGAAATTCCCTTTCCACTGTTGGCACAATTCACTATTAAATTAGACAAACAAGTCACAACAAAAACAACTGTTAGTAATTTCATAAATATTGCATGTCATAAATGTGTTCAGTACCTGATGCATGTTTTTCCACTGTGCTGTTGTCAAGTGAAAATGCAAATGCAACTTAGTCACAATTCATGGGTCTATTAAAAGCAAAATGCAGTGGAGGGACAGGATGTGGTTTTGCAAAGCTGAAATATGATGTGGTCAAAAATTACACTATGTTTTATTCTTATTCATGTCAGTATGAGTCTTTTGCATTTTGTCACCCACCATCTAGTTTGTTTGAAATGCACACATTCACTTGCCTTGTAGTGCCAAAACTAATTTAAAGCTCTATGTTTGACTTTAAATAATCATACTGTTGTGTTTTTTGTTTTTTCCCTTGTACAGGTTCTTGCACTATTTGGACGGTATACACTTCAGTCTTCCTAAAAGCACAGTGGAGTTGCTGGCGGCAGAGTTTCCTTAAATTACACAGATTTTTTAAGCAGTCTCGTAAGGACTGCTGGAGATATGCATTTGTACAGTAATATATACTCAGATGGAGTGTGGTTTTATGTTGTGTGGGACAGCACATATTTGTACTGATGTTTTACGTTAGCTGTTTTTATAAAGATCATTTGTTTTGTACTTTGTCATGCATCTTCCGAAATATTTTATGAAGTAATAAATTTGGATTTGTTATTTGCCAGCAAACATGTTTTCCTCAGAATATGTAAATTGCAAGAACTCTGTGATCATGATGGTGCCATTTGAATCTTTGCCGTTTGTGTTTAATTTTTTCACCTAATTCTTCAAATGAATCACCTTTGCATGTGGTAAGGTACATTGAACAAGACCTTGTTTGTACGTGAAACCTCATGTCATGAAGCGCACTTTTCATTTCCACATCTCCTAAATAGTCTGGTTTAAGTCCACTTAAATCTACCTGTTAAACCAGTAAATGCAACATTTTGTTCTGTCTGCAGTTTCGGTGTGGGAATGGAGGAGTATATTAATTAGCTTGCAAAAATATGTGGCTGTTTGCACCTACGGGATGTCAGTCTTGATAATCTCATGGTTTGTTGGTTACAAGTATAATATCACATGTGATGTTACTCGTATTAAGCACAAGAACTGTCCACAATGAGTTGGTGATGTTCCTACTCATGGAGTAACTGATGTTAAAGTGACCATTTACATTTTAGGTTTGTTTTCTCCAGGAAGTGAACGCGAAGGTTTTTTAAATAATTAAATGCTTGCGGAAGACTTCGCTTGTTGTCCAGCCGCAACTTTTCACCGCGCACGAGCGCATCGAGTTTCGAATCTGTCACGAGCGCAGCGCTACGCAGTCGGTCACTTAATGAGCGTCAAGGGAAACCCTGAAACCGCGCCCGACTCGACGAACCACGCGTAAAATGATACAACAGAGCTGAAACTACTGCCTATATGTTTTTAAAAGCGTTTCGCCTATGGCAAATAGGGAAAAGAACAAAAAGATTCTTCTAGAATTGGCGAAGCTGTCACAAAATTGCTGCTGTGCTGACTGTGGAGCTGCAGGTAAGAACAGAGTAATGTTACAGCCACTTTATTAAACTGCTGAACTCACAGCTTTCCAATTCTATTAATTAATATCCTGACACCCTGTTTATCACAGTTTAAAGTTACAGTTCTGTAGGTATTCCTAGTAGCCATGAGTAAACCGCTCCTCATTGTCATGGTTCGATCACTGTTACTATGGTCTCAGTAAATCTGGCATTTGTTTAGAAAATCGCTGAAATGTATTTTGAAATGTTTGTCAAAGAAGGTTTAGCAGAGCTTGCACGCATTTTAAACCATATTGTTCCATGCATTTCTGACTTCTATAATTTTATAGAGCTATAATTGTGGCTAGAGGTTTATAACATTTAACTTGTCTAACATTGTATGATTAGATTAATATCAAAAGATTCCATTTCTAGCTAATGATAGAATAAAAAAAAAAGATGTATTTGTAAAAAACTTATTTTCATGATTTTACCTAAAATGACTTGACATGTCTTGTTTTTCCCTGGTTGAGGGAACTGGGTAATTTAAATGTTTGTGTGTTTGTTTGACTCTTGTTATGTGAAGATCCAGACTGGGCTTCATACACACTGGGAATATTTGTGTGTCTAAACTGTTCTGGAACTCATCGCAATCTTCCTTCAGTAAGTCGTATCAAGTCTATACGCTTAGACTTCTGGGATGATGAGCTTGTGCAGGTTTGTGAACTGAAAACTCAAATGATAAGATATTTGTTATTGCATGTTAGTTTGTGTATGGTCACTGTTTTAATTTTCAGAATCTAGTGGTTACAGTAAGACACGAATGTGAACCCTAACACTGTTGCGTTTCCTTTCAATTCATTTTTGGATGAGAAGTTCATGAAGTCCAATGGAAACCATGCTGCCAAAAACTTCTATGAGAAATTTGTCCCAGTCTTTTATTATCAGCCCCAACCAGACGATTGCGAGTAAGTAGTTCAGCCTCTTCTGCTGACTGAAGAGACAAGCAAAAAGTATACATTAATTTAAAACTGAATCTCATACTTAATAATTTATCATCATGAAACAGATCTCTGTTTTGGGATGTTTAAATATATGTATATAAATGTGTGTGTGTGTGTGTGTGTGTATGTATGCATATATATAGCTGATCAAGCGAACATCTTAACGGCTAAACTTGTACTATTGTTGGTCACAGTAAGAGGAACTACTGATTCATCTAAAAGGGGTTTCTGGTAATGGAGTCCAGCCTTTTGATTCTGTCAACTGTACTTTTGATTCTAAATATACTGCATTGTACTTGCATTAGTTTAATATATGGTCATATTCAGCTAAACTAGTACAATCTGCTTTATTATTATAAAACATTAAGTGTACGTTCAGACTATAATATGTAGATAGATAGTGATAGTGAAGTGAGATTCAGCCAAGTATGGTGACCCATACTCAGCATTTGTGCTCTGCATTTAACCCATCCCAAATGCACACACACAGAGCAGTGAACACACACACACACTGTGAGCACACACCCGGAGCAGTGGGCAGCCATTTATGCTGCGGCGCCCGGGGAGCAGTTGGGGGTTCGATGCCTTGCTCAAGGGCACCTAAGTCGTGGTATTGAAGGTGGAGAGAGAGCTGTTCATGCACTACCGCCACCTACAATTCCATCCAGCCCGAGACTAGAACTCACAAACCTTCGATTGGGAGTCCAACCCTCTAACCATTAAGCCACGACTTCCCCACATGTACTGTATGTAATTTACACATCAGTTATTCCCAGCATGTAATTCAACAAAATGCATCCCGTGTACATTGTACAGGGTCCTCAGAGAACAATGGATTCGAGCCAAATACGAAAGAACGGAGTTTACAGAGAAAACTTCAGAAAGACCTTACACAGCAGGTAATCCATTTCAGTTCCCAGAGGTTTTCTTTTAACCTTTGTACTCTAAAGGTTTATTCTGTTTCATCTCTGCTAATATTAACAATGAAAACATGAATCTTTCAACGAAATAGTTTGCCTTGCTCTAGGTGTCTATGAGGGCATGCTGTGGAAGAAAGGAAAGGATAACGGACAGTTTCTCGAGAGGAAGTTTGTTCTTTCAGTGCATGATTTTACCCTCAAATACTACAAGGAGGATGTGAGAACTTTTTGTTGAGCAATGACGTTTGCACATCATCAAGAAATAAATATTATATTTTACCGAAGGCATTTGTTGTAAAATGCAGTTCAGACTGCAAATAACAACATGACATTTAAGTCCATCAGTGTTAATAGTATGCATTAATCAACACGATTCTAGCAGTGTTTTTAAATATTTTAACTTTGATTGAAAAATAATAGAATCTGATGATGTATTAGGTGCACAAATGAGCTATTCTTTAAACAATATCTGTGCTTTTAAGGAATCTAAGGGACCGAAGGCTACTATTTCTGTGAGGGACCTGAATGCAACCTTCCAGCCTGAGAAGATCGGACACGCTCATGGCCTCCAGATCACCTACTGTGTGGATAATCACACCAGAAACCTTTTTGTTTACCACAAAAATGGACAGGTAAACCTCTGGAATGTTGTCTTTTTCCTACTTTATTCCCAAGGAATGGAATATATAGGCAACTATAGTGCAGATTTCAACTTGTTTTTATTTTATTTTATTTTTTTATGTCCTTTTTGTTTTTCCCCCTCAGGTTGAACCCGTTTCAAAGGCAGCTTGACCACTAAATAGTATTTGCTCTGTATTTTCTCCATTTTAGGAGATTGTCAATTGGTTTAATGCCATTAGAGCTATTCGCCATGCCTACCTGAAAACAGCCTTTCCTACAGCTAGCGATGAAGATGTAAGTACATTTTGTATACTAGATTTTTGACTCCCTAGAGTACAATGTGCCACCTCAGTGCTTTCCATTTGCTTTACATATCTTATGAATATCTTATAAATGTGTAGAGTTTTCTCCTGACGTAATTGCGTTAACATTGCCACATAAAAGAGAAATACTGCCTGCAAGTTTCCCCTTTTCCATGTGATTTTACTTCCTAAAACCAACCAACAGCATAAGGCCTGTCTTTTCTTTCATTTCACAACATGAATGATTGTCAAACAAACACCCTTACACCACAATGTTAACCAGACACGGCGATGTGGTTTTGTTTTTTTGTGATTTGCTTCATCCCTAAAAACGAAATGTGTGTATTTTATTTGGTTAGCTAACAGAACGCCCTATGTGTCTTGTAATTCACTAGATTATCTCACAGAACATATGTTCATCTGGATCAGCTCTGTATAGTACTAGCATTACACAAGAGTCTCACTTTGTGGTTTATTGTGTGTCACAATTAAAAAGGTGTAAAATAATGATAATATAAAAATAAGAATAATTATAAATACGTAAACACAGAAGATTACTGCTAGAAATATGATTGAAATTTAATCTAAAAATAACCAAAGCTCTTTTTTCTTTGATTAACAATGCATTCATTATCTTGATTATCAACTCTTTTACCAATTTTGTCTTAAGCTGATACCGTGGATAACCAGAAACTATTTAAAAGAGGGTTACATGGAGAAGACTGGACCACTGGTAAGAGTTTTTTCCCTAGATGCTTCTCTCTGTGTTGATTCTTAGCATATTTTCAAATCTAGATTTTCCAGTGTAGCAAGGTGTTTGTGTTTGCTCTTAAACTGCACAAGCATTTAAGAATATATCAGGTTATTCGTGTAAAACACCCCTTACACATCTCTTTACACCTGTACACCATTTCAAGTCACACCACTGTGACCATTTAAAAATATATATATTTCCAACATATATCTATAGTTCTGCATATGCTATTCTACTGTAACTATAATTTATAAAAAAGAAATTGTACTACCATTTATGTGAATGATGTTAAAATTTTGAAATGAATTTAAAAGTGATTTGATATAAAAACAAACACAAGTTTGTGTATGTTGAACAGCAGCGAGAGCCATTCAAGAAAAGATGGTTTATTTTGGATTCCCTGGACAGGAAACTACTCTATTTTAAAACACAGCTGGTATGAATGCCTTTTTCACTTTCTTAGTGTGTCAGCAAGACTTGAAACACATCAGTGTCTAATGAATTTTAAAGCATTTCTGCTACATTAAATTATCGAGGAAGTAGTGTGAATTTTCTTTTCTTTTCTTTTTGTCCTAAAGGATGCCATTGAGCTTGGGGTAGTTTTCATTGGCCCAGAGAATCACGGATATTCAGTGAGCGAGTGTGTCCCTAAAGGGACGAGAGGCAACAAATGGAAGTGTGGGGTAATTGTGGAGACGCCAGATCGGCAGTTCGTCTTCATGTGCGAGCAGGAGCGCGATCGGAGAGAGTGGGTGGAGGCCCTGAAAACTGTCATCTCCAAACCCATGATACCGCAAGATTACACCAGTAAGATTATAACACTTTTAATCAGATGTGTGAATAAAATATTACAAAACATATATGAGGTGTTATAACACTCTTGTCTCCTTTTCAGCCGAAGCCAATATTCGTAGACGGAGGTGAAGACATAGACTGGATGGGACAATAAGCTCAGACTCTGTCACTAAATCTATTTCAAATGAACCCTGACATTTGAGGTAAATCAAGGGTTAAAACATTTGAGTCCCAGACCTGATTCACTCAAAGGCAACTGTGGAAGAATGTGATTTTTTGGGGGCATTGTTTCTAGCAAACAGTTTTAAAAAATTCTCACTTGGTGCATTTTGGGATGTGAAACCAATCTGAGAAGACTACAGGAGGTCAGACGAGGATAGACTGACTGGTTGAGCTCTCTAAGGAGTACAAAAAATATGACTACGTCTGAAGTTGGATAAGATCTGGGCTCTCGATACAAGTAGAGATCCTGAGCAAGACAAGAATCTTGTCTTAGTGAGAACGGAATTAGATTCACCTGTAACTGTGAATCCACATGCAGGAGCTCGAGGACCAAATCGAAACTAAAAATAAGGAATTATGGTTGTACAGAAATGGAGAGATGCAAATGACATTTCATGAAATGTGCGATGAAAATGCTAATCATAGAACACCGAGGTTTCATAAACTGACATTTGGCCAGTTTTCTTTTCTTCTGAATAATAATCATAATAGACGACTGAACAAAGCTGACTTATTTTGATGTTCACAATTCTTCAAATTAGTTTATATTAAAATCTATTTTCAAACCACATAATCCATTAATAGTTTGTGATACCCATATCTTCTGTTGTTCTTTTTGTTGCTAGCATGGTGCACGTCATTTTCTTCACTGACTGATAACTTTAGCATTATGTTCATATTGCTATATTATTTTATTAGACAATAATAAAGTTTTGCAGGCTGGGAGACCATCTTAAAGGGGTCATATGATGTTGCTAAAAATAACATTATTTTGTGTATTTGGAGTAATGCAATGTGTTAATGCAGTTCAAGGTTAAAAAAAACATTATTTTCCACATACTGTACATTATTGTTTCTTCTCTGTGCACCGCCTTCTGAAACACGTTGATTTTTACAAAGCTCATCGCTCTGAAAAGTGATGTGTGCTCTGATTGGCCAGTTATCCAGTGTGTTGTGATTGGCTGAATATCTCAAGCGTGTGACAGAAATGTTATGCCCCTTAACATACTGTGATGCCTGTGTCCCAACACCACAAGGCAAAGCAAATGAGGCATTTGTTGCATCCAGTGGGGACATGGTGGTGGCGGCAACAGTGAGAATAAAAGTTACGCCTTCTTTCATTGCATGAATATTTGGGCGGTGTTATGCAAATCTTCCCACATTGTGACATAGATATGTGGGGGTGTGTTAGAACAAGCTGTTTTAGGAGGCCATGGTTGACTCTTAACTTTTATAAAGATTATCTCTTTGAAGTTTGTAATTAAATACAAAATCAGTCGTATTAAAAATATTTTATGGAATGACATCCATATCTGGTTCTTAGTAAAAAGACAGATTTTGTAACTTAATTTGCCCATTAGCCTAGATCAACTAACAGAGTCTTTTAAGTTGCAAAATGCATTAACTTACACATATTTTAGAATCAAGATACAGTATTTCATGATATACTTAACACGTTTGGGAATATTGAAAAAAATAATAATAATTTTCATTGATGACACATTTCTGTTTCTGTCAAGTATGTATTTACATTGCAGAGATAATTTGTAGGCTTTAATAATTTAAATTTCTTCATGTGTTTAATATTTGTCTTGTTTCCATTAGTTTGCCTGAATGTTTTGTCAAATATACTTTATTAAAAAACTAACACTGTTATAATATGGTTTTATTTCTTATTTCATAATTCTGTAATATATATTAAAGTGCCAAGTCGTATGAGATTACACACAGATTATACAGTGCTATCGTGGCTGCTGTGTGTCACCCCTGACACTACATTATATAATTATTTGTCAGATAAATGAAACATGTTACATTCAAGTTTAAAATATTATATCTTACATCTAGAGATTGCAGTGATTCCAGTGGAGTCTGCTACATTGTGCAAAATGACTGAATGAATAATAGGCTACTGAAAGTTGGTTAAGATAATATATATATCTAATTTGTTTTTTTGTTTTTTAAGTGTGCCCCCTAAAATCACAAGTGACCCCTTACCCGCCACTGTGGGTAATCCTTTAGTTAATATCTCTGAATTAGGTACTACTTTTGCAGCCGGGTGTTACAGGGTTAACATAACACGTGTTTCCGCTCCAGTCCTACAGGAGGCGGTATAACATCACAACTGTAAACAGAACATGGCAGCTCCAGTAGAGCCGAGATTGTCCTTAACCGCGTTCCGTCATTACCGGTTATTGTAGGTCAGTCGTTTCTGGCGTGAGCTTGAAATGTGAATCCAGAAATGTCATGAAGTGAATCTGAAGAAAGCAAGCAGCGTTCATATCTGCGGAATCGCTTGGTCTCGATGGCATGAATCACCTCAGTGTGAGCAGAGTTTTTGTTCAGACAGAAGTTGATCCGTCCGGTTTGCCCTACAGAGGCCTGCGCTGTTACACATAACCGCGGGATCAATGATCCACCGCAAAGTAACGTTACTGGCTCGGTTTTTATTTTGATCACATTAGAGTTGCAACAATGAGAAAGGACGTGAGGATATTACTTGTCGGAGAACGTAAGTGAATTAATTCAGTTCAATTATTTGAGTGTCAGTTAACTTACTGGCTGCTGTTACTGAACTGATTTGCATATCTCTAGTCAGTGTGCGCTGCTGTTCACTGTTGAACACATATTTTAACAAACATTTTTATTCAGCCGTATGAGATATTAAAGCTAGAAATAAGGTATTAAGCACTGGTGTAACGTTAAGTTTTAAATGTTGTCCACATTGACTTCAGTAATTAAAAACATCCTTTATATACATGCACGTGTATTGTTTGTCAATCTACTGACAGAACTGCAGTTTTTGAACATATTTGACCGATCTGCAGGCTGATGTTACACACGGGAGCGTCATCCTTTAATCTATTTGTTGTTAGTTTAGTTACCTTCACCCATGTTTATCAGGGTTATTTATAAGAGTTTTCTCCAGAAAGGTCAGCCAGAATAGTACGTGTCCATGTAAACGTACTGCTCACCAATGCCAATCAACTTCAGACACCTGCTCAGTCTGGTCATTTAATATTGCTCTTAACCTTTTTTTTATATATATATATATTTATTTATTATTATTATTTTTATTTTAACATCGTGCAAGTGTTTAGATTTAGATGGGAAAATTCAGAGTATAACATACTGATCACTTTTATATTTGAAAATATCCGAACCAGGATTATTGTTATCAGCTGAAACTCAAGATTAAATAAATGTTAAAAAAAGTAATAATAAAATAAAACAAATTTTTTAGGAAGTTGACAAGGCTGTGTTTCTCGTTCTTATTTAAAGTCCTAAACTAATTAAAACTAATAAAAATTGTAGAAACATTTAAAAAAAGGAAAATAAACGCAGAACAGAATTACTTTAAAATGAAAATGGAGAAAAATATTAATAAAAGCTTCAATTGCTTCTCTCATTGATATGATAATAACACTGATCGGAACTCGTTCATAGGTTTGTGTTTGAGTTCAACAAAGATTTTTGTGTACATAAATGTTAGAAAAATATGAGGTCATAAAAGCTGCATGGTTGGTATTGAAATGAAACAACTTAAAATGTGTGAACCACCCTTTTATAAAGACACCCAAACCTGTTAATCATTTGGTGCTATTAATAGATCTAGAACACCGTGGTCATTGTGGAATTCTTCTTCTTCACAGCCAAAGTGGGGAAGACCTCCCTGATCATGTCACTCGTCAGTGAGGAGTTCCCTGATGAGGTACAGTCATGCACTGAAATGACTCCAGTTCAAAAGAAACAATTCTAGTCAATTTAATACTTGTCCAAATGGCAGATGCATTGCATTAGTATTGTGTTTCTCATGAAAAGGTTCCTCTCAGAGCTGAAGAGATCACTATTCCAGCTGATGTCACACCTGAGAGAGTGCCCACTCATATAGTGGACTATTCAGGTACAGATACATGTATCTCTGTATGATGAGACTTATATAGCCTGCATTGCTGTTCTTGTGTCATTGCCACAACTAGGGCTGTGCGATATGGGGAAAAGATCGAATTGCGAATGGTTGTTCTTTTTCTTTTTTAACAGAGATCGTGATTTGATTTGCGATGTAATGTGTGTGTATATATGTATATATATATGTATGTATATGTATATGTATGCATGTGAAAAGCGAACATGCAATAAGGGATGCTCTGGATATGCATTGTGACTCAGCTCTTGCAAATTATATTTTTTGTTCGTTGTCTGTCTTTTCAATGCTAAAGTTACATAACGTTTTTCTTTTATATATATATATATATATATATATATATATATATATATATATATATATATATATAGAGAGAGAGAGAGAGAGAGAGAGAGAGAGAGAGAGAGAGAGAGAGAGAGAGAGAGAGAGAGAGAGAGAGAGAGAGAGAGAGAGAGAGAGAGAGAGAGAGAGAGAGAGAGAGAGTATAGAGGAAGTTGTGGCCTAGTGGTTAGAGAGTTTGACTCCTAACCCTAGGGTTGTGGGTTCGAGTCTTGGGCCAGCAAACCACGACTGAGGAGCCCTTGAGCAATGCACTGAACCCCCAATTTTTTCTTTCTCTCTGCAGACAAGATTATAATAGTATAACTACTTTTACAGAATTAACTTAATTACTGAATTTCTCTGGAAAGATAGATTTATATATATATAAGAACTGTATTTCTTTAGTCAATTTAGGGTTAGGGTTAGGCGAATATAACCGAGCGTTACGAAACGGACTGTGTGAGTGCGACTAGTGTGAACGGCTCGTCTGTGACGCGGGATTCGCGCCGCGTGGGGAAGAGAGGGGTCAGTATGAGAAGCATTCAGAGACACAGGCTGTGTGTGCGATCTTCTGAATTGGGAATAGCGAACATGCAATAAGGGATGCTCTTGATATGCATTGTGCTCTTGCAAATTATCCTTTTTGTTTGTTGTCTGTCTTTTCAAAGCTAAAGTTACATAACGGTTTTCTTTAGTTTTAATTTGCCTAACTATTGATCTGACACTGTAGATGCCATAATCCCACTCTGCTTCTCTCCTGCTTTCTGTTTTTTTTTCTCTTTTTTTTTTAATGGTGGGCGTTTACACAGTTGGCTAGAGCAGACCTGATTGGGGAGAACGGAGGTGCTCTCAAACTATTGGTTTTTAAGACTGTTACTCAAGGCTGCAGTCATGCATATGCTCTGGAACAGAGTAATATCGCGTCCACATCGCAGGCTTTTGCAATTAGCAAATCGCAAAGTCTCAAATCGCGATTTCGATTCGATTTCGATTAATCCCACAGCCCTAGCCACAACCCTTTCCTAAAGTAGTTATTCCTCTGTGTTTTAATCTCTCCTTTCATATTGTTGATCCCAAAGAAGCAGAACAGTCAGATGAGCAGCTTTACCAAGAAATATCAAAGGTGGGGCTGGATTTAGTCTCTGTTTACACAATTTAGTTTGATTTTATGGTCTTATTCTCCTCCCTAATGTTTTCTCTCTCCACACAGGCCAATGTTATATGCATTGTATATTCAGTAAACAACAAGAAATCAATTGAAAAGGTAAGTCTTGTTTTATTGCATGGCAAAAAAACATACAAAAATGCAACCTCCCTTCTGTAGCCACCGATCAAAATACATGCCTTGCTATATATCTTCTGAGTTTTCTTTTGTTTGTATCTCTCCTCTTATTGGTTTTCTGTAGGTGACGAGTCATTGGATTCCCCTCATCAGTGAAAGAACAGATAAGGACAGCAGGTGTGTGGCGTCCTGCTGGGTTCTTGGAGACCTCGGGTCTCTTGAAGTAGTGTTGAGATGTCATGTACAACAAAAATAAGATACACTGTATTTTTGCTTAATTATATTTGCATAAACAAGGCTCAGGGCTAAGGATTTCTTCTACTGGCCCAGTGGTTCAAATTAAACTTTTGATGCTGAAGCAAAAAATGCTAGTCTAACTAATATACATTTCAAACATTATTTGATTAAACTTAAATGTCTTACATAGCCTTATGTTAAGTGTGTGACTTTTAGGTATTCTGTTTTCATTATGAATTTATCTGCTGACATTGGGGTAAAAAAAAAAAACTTAATATATATATATATAAGACAAACATTATTTAACATTATTTAAGACAAGTCAGTAATGAAAGAATATTAAAATAATAATAATAGTATAAAGAATAAATTACCATCAATAGCACAATTAAATACAACAGAATCATCAGTTTTGTGATGAATGTCTTTCACACTGGCCCCGTGCCAGCTGAGCTATTCTTATTGTCGAGGTCTGATAATATAACTATGTAATATTGGTTAAACGTCTGCTAAATAAATAAATGTCAATAACTGTTTGTTAGGGTCAGTTCAGCAAATATCTATAATCTCTAACAATGTTTCCATGTACTCACTGCATAGTGTACATAAACTTCAGTTTTTCATTTATTTCTTTACTTTTATTTGCTTTGTTCTTGCCATGAAGACAGCCCTTCTACTTTGAAAAATATAGACTATAAAAAACATACAATTATTTATATTTGGATAATTATATAAAAACAATTACTTATAATGTAATACTGGTAAAATGCTTTCTATTTTCTGATTTAATATTTAGAGGCTTCTATAAGGAAGTCATTCTTAGGCTGGTTTCCTGAGCAACACTGATGACATTTCTCTTGTTTTTGTTGTTGTTGTTGTTGTTGTTTTGATTGCGTAAAGGCACAGGGAAATTACACACATGATTCAAGTATTGTGTCTGAAGCTATTAAATGTTTTAATCCTGTCTTGTGACAGAGTGCCATTGATCCTGGTGGGGAATAAATCTGACCTGGTGGAGCACAGCAGCATGGAGACCATCCTGCCCATCATGAACCAGTACTCTGAGATTGAGACTTGTGTGGAGGTGAGGGACACACTCATTCACAGTGTGCTTCTCATCTAAATGTAGGTGACTGCGTGCTGTACATGCCTCAGCGAGACTGAGTGTGTGCAGAGGCGCACTAGTGTTATGGAGGAGAGTGACATCACCCGTTGGGTCATGTGACCGTCGCTCATTCCTGCTTTACTAGAGGCATTGGTTTCAGTCTAAAAGGAAAGACAGAGCTCTTACACTGAGAGTCTAGTGAATGCAAATTAAATCAGTCATTTATTCCGGAGCACATTAAACTTTACTTGATTTGTATGACTATGTATCAAGTTAATTTTTTTGTAAGGTATCTCTTAGAAGGTGCAGGTCTGCCTGTATTTGTTTGATTTCAGATTATCTTTTTTTTTTTTTTTTTGGTGGGGGGAAAAAAGAAAGTACATGTCAAACAAAATTAACCTGAATGGCTTTGCAAACGAAAAGTATGTAAATAATTTATTGTAATATTTTAGGCATGTTCTTATATATCAGGCTTCAAATGCGAGTTTTATATAAATTCAGTTTTATATAAAATTTTACATGATCCTTTCTCCTTTAAAAAAAAACCCTGTCTGACACCAAAACAACAAATTACCAAAACAATTATTTAGTGTTTACAATTTATTTCTAAATTCATTAAAATGATTAAATCTTTTTAAATCAAAAGTGTTTATAAGTAGAGGAAAAGAAATAGAAATAATAAATAATATTTTTTCTCAGATTTTATATATATGGAAGACATGCAGTAAACCATGATGTTCTTTTCTGATATAATGACTTTTTTCATTCTCAGTGTTCAGCCAAAAGCCTGAAGAATATCTCCGAGTTGTTCTACTATGCCCAGAAGGCTGTTCTACACCCGACAGGACCGCTGTACTCTCCAGAAGAGAAAGAGGTCAAATATAACTTCAGTGGGACTGCTGGGCCTGTTAATCTGACCACTTTATATTACAAAGAAGAACATCCAAATTGATCGGTGATGTATTTTGTAGTAATGAGTTTCTGTTTGTTCTCCAGATGAAGCCTTCTTGCATCAAAGCACTTACTCGCATTTTTACAATATCAGACCTGGACAACGACGGCATTCTAAACGATAATGAGCTCAATTTCTTCCAGGTGAGATCAGTTTTCTTCAGCGCTTTGTGCTCAAATCGCTGTGGTAGTTTAATACTTCCTTAAACAAGTGACAGGAGAGCTTGTTTACACACACAGCTGCACAAACTGCACCTGAATGAGAGCGTCATATTCTCTGTTGATGGTAGTTGAATTTGCCTTGCAGAGAACTTGTTTTAACATACCCCTGGCACCTCAAGCCCTGGAGGACGTGAAGAATGTTGTGCGGAAAAATATGTTGGATGGGGTAAAAGACAGTGGCCTCACACTGAAGGGTGAGCGGCGTAGGAAGACAAATGTGTGTGTGTGTGTGTGTGTGTATATATATATATATAAATATATATATGCAAAATGTGAATTCCTCATATTCCTTGATTTATCAGGTTCTGTTGTGTCTGATGTTCTCTGTTCTCTAGGTTTCCTGTTCCTTCATACACTTTTTATTCAGAGAGGAAGGCATGAGACCACATGGACTGTGCTCAGGAGGTTTGGTTATGATGACGACCTGGAGCTGACCCAGGAATACCTGTTTCCACTGTGAGTCCCACTCCAGAGCCAGCACTACAACTTTACATGGATCATGTGACATCAATAGCTCAGCTCTGGTTGGATCACATTTTTTTGTAGATCTGTTTGGCAAAGAAACACACCCGTTCAAATTGTGGTTTTCTAATTTGTTCGGAATTCTAACCGGTTTGTTTTTCTAGGTTCAAAATACCTCCAGACTGCACTACAGAGCTCAACCACAATGCCTACCTCTTCCTCCAGAGCGTCTTTGACAAGTATGACAAAGTGAGCTCAGCCAAGTGCAATTGAGTTTCCCAAACAGCTGCAGTTCATAAGAATGGCTATCTAACTTCAGACAGAGCATGCGTGAAGACGATTGAACCCGTTCTATTTATAACCAACTGGCTTTTTGTTTATTTTCATAATGCAAGGGTGTGTTTTATGACACCTTCTTGTAGCAGGACTTGTCAGGGGCCATTTACAGGCATTTTTAAAAGTTGCCTTAAGAAAAAATAGTGGGACATGATGCAAAAATGAAAGAGAGCCATGTATGAAAAGCTAAAAAAAAAACAATGTTGATGAACACAAGAATTTACCTGTAAGAATGACTTATTGAATTAATCTATGCTTCTTCTTTTTTCCTCCCCGAATTGTCTGTGTATTAGGATCGAGACTGTGCTCTGTCTCCAGATGAGCTGAAGGATTTGTTCAAGGTCTTTCCCTACATGCCCTGGGGTCCTGATGTCAACAACACAGTCTGCACCAATGAGCAGGGCTGGATCACTTACCAAGGCTACCTTTCCCAGTGGACGTGAGTACTTGAATACTTGAAAATGGATAAAGATGGACTTTTTGATAGTTGTGTTCGTTTAAATGAATGACTTGAGCATGATTTATTTCAATCTCAGGCTAACAACGTACCTGGATGTGCAGCGATGTTTAGAGTACCTGGGCTATCTTGGTTACTCTATTATTCAAGAACAGGAGTCACAGGCAGCTGCTATCACAGGTAAGAGTGTTTTAGTATATAGCTTAAATTGTTCATTCATAATTAAGGCTGATTTATGATTCATTAATGTGTCCTTTCCTGTGCAGTCACAAGGAATAAGCGCATCGACCTGCAGAAGAAACAGACCCAGCGCGGTGTTTTCCGCTGTAATGTCCTAGGGGCGCGAGACAGTGGTAAAAGTGGCTTTCTGCAGGCTTTCCTAGGCAGGAACCTTGCGGTGAGTCCAAATGCCTCACAGGAGCATCTAGTGTTTTGAATTTGGCTGAATTTGACTCTCTTTTTTCATATTGCAGCGTCAGAAGAGGATAAGAGAAGACCGCAAGTCTTACTATGCCATCAGCACCACTTATGTGTATGGGCAAGAGAAATATCTGCTTGTAAGCTGAAGTTCTGTTGCGTTGTCCATGAACGTATAGTCCTCTTCATGTCTGGCCAGTGCTGATTGGTTTTCTCTCTCTTTCTCAGCTGCACGAGGTGCTGCCGGACTTTGAGTTCCTCTCTGAGGCTGATCTGGCTTGTGATGTTGTTTGCTTGGTGTATGACATCAGTAACCCACGCTCTTTTGAGTACTGCGCTAAAGTCTACAAGGTCAGCATATATATAAGTCAGTTTCATACTATCTTGGAGCTCTAGTTTAGCATGTAGAATATACTCTTAGCTACTTGTTCTGGTTATGCAGTTATTTGTTCTTTATTTAATGTCACTTTGATAAGAAGAAGTAGTAATAATTCAAAATTTTGATTCTAAATCTAATAATTCTAAAGCTATTTTTTTATGTTTTTGAAGGAAGTCTCTTATGCTCACCAAAATTGCATTTCTTTGATAAAATGTACAGAAAAATAGTAATATTGTGAAATGTTATAACAATTGAAAATAACAGATTTTTTTTACTGAATTTTTAGCATCATTTCTCCAGTTTTCAGTGTCACATGATCCTTCAGAAATCATTCTAATATACTGATTTGCTGCACAAGAAAGATTAAATGTGAAACACTATTATGATTGTTGAAAACAGTTGTGCTGCCATGTTTGTGGAAACTCTGATAAATATGTTTTTCTTTAATCTAATAGAACATTCAAAAGAACAGCATTTATTTGAAATAGAAATCATTTTTTAGCATTGTAAATGTCTTTACTGTCATTTATCAATTTAATACATTGTTGCTGAATAACCCCCCCCCCCTTTATTGTCCAAAAAAAGTTCAGCAAAAACTATCGATTGATTGTCCAGTAATAATCTTTCTTCTCTTAGAGGTTATCGCAAAAGCTTTGTTTGCTTGTTTGTCAGTTTATTGTGAATCAGTTAAAGCTCAATGGCTCAACAGTGACTAATGAACAGAAAATTTTTTTAATTTGTTTGGGATCTTTTTAAGCTCACTAAAAACAAAAAGTAACCCCTCATGTGCTATTACACTGGTTATGGGTTTAACACCGTCATGTTTTTTTTTTTTTACAGAAACACTTCTTGGACAGCAAGACTCCCTGTGTGATTATTGCTGCCAAGTCGGACCTGCATGAAGCCTCTCAGTACTACAGTCTGTCCCCGCTGGATTTCTGTCGGAAACACAAGCTTCACCCTCCACAGCTGTTCACCTGCAACACAGACGAAGCACCCAGCAAAGACATCTATACCAAACTCACCACTATGGCCATGTATCCGTGAGTACACAGCTCCTTCTTTAACCCGAGCCAGCTCCTCCACTCTCTGCTACTCCTGTTAGGTCATGACTGGCTCCTTGGACTCTCCCTCTTTGACCGGTCCTTGTCTCCTTTTGTGTTTTTAAAGCTGTTATGTATCATAGTAGCAGCTATCTACAGTATGTTTTTAATGCAGTATCTTGAAAAGCTGATCTTGCATTGGTTTGGCTTCAGAGACATTCAAGTGTCATTTAATCTGAGGTCTTTTAATATAGTGCATAACAATTTCTGGTTTCCTTTGTTCTGCAGAGGCTGGTGGTAAGCTTGGTACCAGTTCTTTCCTAAGGCGGTGTATGAGAACTTAAGTTTAAATAGTAACTGATTTGACTCATCCTTGCTTTAGGCACAAATGTGGCCACTTGGTTCATATGAGCACTTCCTTTTTGGTTGCATATCTTCCCGAGTCTTTCTGAGCAGTTGATCTCTTAGATTTGTTAGATCTTCTGATCTTTCTTACTGCTTATAAAATGTAACGCCAGAAGAATGCACAGGTGTAAGTTGAATGATTTCCTTTTATTTATTCACATAGAAAAGACTAAGTGACCAAATCATGTTAGTGCAGACTTTTATTTCATATCATATTTTTTTAAAGCATGTGCCTTCCTTACACCCCTTGGTTTTTCATCTCATTCTCATGGTGCACGTAATTTTGTTAAACCTTTAATAAAAAATAATAAAAAATATATATATATTAAAATTTAAATCTGTCTATTGCATTTAATTTTGTGAATTTTTGTTCTGTCCCTTCATAGGTGTTCCTTTTCATTTGTTTGGTTCGCCCTTTTCGTCTTTGCTTTGCATCTCTTTACATCTTGTTGGCAGTCTCCCTGTCTGTTCCTCCCTCTCTAACCATCTCGTGTTTCTCAGCAATCGTTTAGAAAGCTTTTTTTTTAGGACTAACTGGTCATATGCAGTGATCTGACCTCTAAACTTCCTGGTTTGTTTCAGATTGTGCCTGTATTTGAATGACTAACATGTCCAACCTGTTGCTGCTAATATAGTGTTTCATCTAAAACAAAAGCTTCTCTTCCCATTATTGTTTGGTGCTTTGATGGATAGTATTTCATACTTTAAAACCACCAAATAACCAGTAATCAAAGGTGCCATTTGTCATTAATAAGCTGGAGTGTGTATGTTTACAGCATGTGGTGAGCAGTGGGGTACACTGGGATGATCCTGTCAAGGGGGGCGGTTGTTGAACTGCCATGCTGTGTGCATAAAGTTGAGACCTATTATACAAGATGTGGGCACGTTTCTATTGGCTCATGCAATCAGCTTTGCAGAGGACTTTTGTGTCTGTGTGTAACCGGTAAAGGCCCAGCTTACTGGGGTGCAAGGTGCCAATTTAAATGGAGACTTTACTGTCAAAGAAGGATTCTCCTTGACTGGTTTTCATTGAGGTGGTTAAATGAAATTAATTTCTTCTTTTACGTTTATTTTTTCTCACCACATCCTTAAAATGTCTGCCATTGCCTGATCTGATCTGTGGCGATTGCTCAATATGAACTTATTTGTTGCTTTGAGAATGTCATCTTCATTGCTTTGATGACAGGCTTTTTTTCAGCTACGTATTTTCATAGGTTTCAAACACACAAACAACTTTGCTCTGTTAAAACTGCAGTAGGTAACTTTTGTAAAAATATATTTTTAACATATTTGTTAAACCTGTCATTATGTCCTGACAGTAGAATATGAGACCGATAATCTGTGAAAAAATCAAGCTCCTCTGGCTCCTCCCAGTGCTCCTATTGCCATTTGCAGTTACGGACCGCTCCCGGTAAGAAACAACCAATCAGAGCTGCGGTCCGTAACTTTGTTTGTGTTCAAAATGTAGAAAAATGTATATAATAAGAGAGTACACCATGAATCCATTTTCCAAACCGTGTTTTTAGCCTGTCCTGAATCACTAGGGTGCACCTATAATAAGTGTTTATATTCAGACTATTTTAGATTGCTTCGGGGGTACCGCGGCGGAGTAACCCAGTACCTTTGTGATTCTTCATAGACATAAAGAGAGAGAAGTAGTTCCGGCTACGATGTTCTTCCGCAAGATGCAAGCAGTTCTGTTTATTAACCGCTAGAGCATCAAAAGTTACCGACTGCAGCTTTAAACTGAAGTTTTGTGTCTCAGCCTTGATTTAGGATGTACGGTGTAGATCTTTTTGAAACATATTTTTACACCCTCTGGATTTGTGTTGGGTGGGTTTAATCTCACCAGAGACCTCCTCTTTATCATCTGAACGCTGTGCTTTTAAATATGTCCAGCCTTTGAAAACATTAACTGTCTCTCTCTTGCTTTCCCATTCTGCCTCTTTCCTCATTCCAGCAGCTTCTTTGTCTGTGTATATCAAGGGATGTCCATTAGGCATAACAACACACATTTTTATTAAGTATTAACACTATTATATGCTCATGTGAAACAAAAATAATTCAATATTACATTATTTTTGTGGTTTTGAAAGCAATGAAACATACTTTAGTTTTAACAATGCATCATTATTGACAGTTGCATATTTGTAATGTATCATTATTATCAAATTAATGAATTTTACTCTATTGTAATTCTTGTATCATGAAAATGAGAATTTGAGTGGAATTGTGCTTTCAAATAATAATGTATTTGCATATAATGGTATATAATTGATTTAAGGATGTTAATTGAAAATATTTTTTTCTAGCACTAGTTGCATTTAGACATTTGTCGTTGGTCATCTCACAAACCTTATGAGCACTCTCATATGTTTTATTAACAAACGTCCTCTTTTTTTTTTTTTCTCTCACTTTTGCTCTTTTACAGACACATGACCCAAGCTGACCTGAAAAGCTCTACGTTTTGGCTGAGGGCGAGTGTCGGTGCCACAGTGTTTGCTGTTCTTGGCTTCGCCGTGTACAAAGCTCTCCTCAAGCAGCGGTGATCAGTGCATCTCTGAGGAACTACAAAACCCCTGATTCCCTCATTCCATCCTTGTTTCATTTAGGAGAGAAGATTCCTAGTAATGGTTACATTTTGTATATTCAAAACTGCCTTTCCCGAACCAAGTGTTATAGGAACTCGCCTCATCAGCCATGTGGTGAATCAGGACATCTACAGTAATCGGGTTTTGTTTATGCACACTGATGTTTTCCTCAGGTCAGTATTAATTGGTGTGACCTATATTGAAAAGAGACAGTGGAGCTTTACTGATAGGTGACTGAACACTATGTATATATCTTACTGGACTCTCGAAGATCGTCTCTAGATAGTTGAACAAACCATATTTGAACTGTATCACACAGAGATACACTTGTGCTTGTTAGAGAAGCACTGAAACAAAGCCATTTCTCACAAGTAAAGGTCATTTAACCCTTTGCACGTCTCAGCTATGTTAATTTATTAGCCTTATCTCTGTCTTTTTTGCCATTGCTTGAAACATGCATACAACTATGGATTCTTTTATGCAATATTTGGTTTTTATTTTAGTAAGTTATGTTTGTCTTTCTTTTCTTTTCTACCCATGGCCTTTATAAAGATTATGCACAGGACAAAAAAAATGTTTATGAGTGAGGTTTTTTTTCCCAAACCAGACTTATAAGGACCTGCTTGCTACATTATAAAGAAGACTATGAATTCTTCCCAACTAACAATCATGTAGAGACAACGTCATGTTTGTTCTGATGTTTCAGATCTCATGCATATGTAACTTTCAATGCAGTTTCCTTGTTCAAAACCATGGGATTGTTGCACCTGTTGGTTTTCAGACATTTACAATAAATAATGGTGTGAATAAATCTGTCTTGTGTTTGTTTCTGAGAGACTGTGCCTACTTCAATTATTCTTCATAGGGGTTTTTCTGTGCGTGTGTGTGTGTCCATTTTTTGAGTTTTTGCAATAAGAGGAAATCATTTAGTTCTAAATAAATTAAATTGAGAACTGCTAAGAAAATTAAAAAGAACCTCCCCCATATTTTGGCATTTGACAAAGAACAGCATCTCTTTATTATACAAAGATCAGAAGGGAGGATGTGACAGTTTCAGGGGGAAGTTATGATGTTGATTTATGTTTATTGTAAAGTATGAACACTTTCAGCATACACCGAGCATGAGCATGTCGACTAGAGGAGTAGTGCCGGCTCCGCTCTGCCAGGGCTTTCTGAAGAAACGGAAAGACAAAATGGTATGTACATAATGTACATATTGCTAGTGTTTCATGTCTTATTTTCAGGAATCATTTCAGTTTTAGACAGTGTCAAAACAGTTGTTGCTGAAAGCTTCAAATACTTGATTTAAAAAGTAGTTGTTGCCGAATACTTTTTCTCATTTTTACTGCGGAATTTATACAATTATTATCAGTGTTGGGGAAAGTTACTTTTAAAAGTATTGCGTTGTAATATTGCATTACTCTCTAAAATAGTAAATAATTACGTTACTTTTTAATGGAAGGTAGTGGGTTATATTAATTTTGCGTTACTTTTTAAATGTGAGCATTGTTTTAAATATATGAAGTTTTATTTACAGCAAATGTACAGCCCTTTCACACCCCAAAAAATGTAATGAATAAACCTCAGGCTGAAGGAAAAGTAAATTCATGTCTGTACAGTAGAACACAGGAGAAGAAGGTTCAACACTTTTCAGCAATAAAATAACAATGAAGCACAATTGTTAGTTTATCTAAAGTCATTTTTGCTTATTAGTATGGTTGAACTGGTTCATCAAAGGTCAGCAGCAAAGACATTAATAAATAAAATGAGATTAGATACATGTGTGTTAATTATTGCAAGTTTTTGTCATATTCTGTTTTAATTCATTTTGATGAATACTAAATCAGTTTTTTTGCGAGTGGGATGAATTAATGCATATTCACGTTTAGTCTAGAACTACATCATGCTCACACAGCACACACACAACGCCTCTGTACTTGCGATTTCGCCCAATATGGGGACAGGAGACGTGTCAGTCAATAAATGGTAAAACAAAATAACTGGCATTAATTTTTTGAAAAGTAACTCTATTATAAAGATATTTTATTATAAATTAAAAAGTAATGCGTTACTTTACAAGTTACTTGGAAAAAAAGTAATCTGATTACGTAACTCAAGTTACCCCCAATACTAATTACTACATAATATGTCCACCTGAGGAGATCTCTTTGCTCAGTGGTTTAATGTATTTTCCTCAGAGGCTTCGGTGGGTGACTTACTGGTTCAGGCTTTACAATACAACTCTTTTTTTCTACACTAAAAAACACGGAAGTGCTGTAAGTATTCAAGTGTTTGATTTAATATTTAAATTTGTATGGTGCATTGTGGACTTCTTATGCCATAGTTTGCATGAAGATATTACTGTATTTTTCTGCAATGTTTAAGATTTAAAAAATGGTGGCCCATCTGTTGAGGACCCTTGCTTTAGATTAAAAATAAAATTGAATGTTATTCGGCCAAAAGCTGTTGTTGCTATGATTAATCCACTGTTTCTCTTGAACTCCAACAGTTAGACCTCAGGGGCCAGTATTACATATATGAGGTAAAGTCGGTTTGTAATGTTTCATTGTGTGGATGCTGCTAAACTGGTCATTAGAAGGCCAAATAAGTGCTTCTCGTGTTAATGACATGTTCTCTTCACATGGCCAAACAGGTTCAGTCTGTGCGGGAGGTCAGCAGATCGGAGAACAATCGCTATCTATTTGAGATCACAATGAAAAATGGGAAGAAGAAAATGCTGGCGAGTTTTCATGATGGTCAAGAGAGTGTCTGTAATCTGTGTTTGAGGATGTGGTCTACCAGTAACCACATGTGAACAATGTTACTTTGTTGAGACTAAGGCAGGGCGTAGGACGTAGTAGTTTTTAAAAAGGAACATGGATTGTGCTTGTTGTGACAGACAGAATTATGAATACTCTCTTTATGTCCATAAACATCTGTGAACTTTGTACTGTCAGGCTGCAGACACAGCTGATGTCAGGCAGGAGTGGATGGACCAGCTGTGGAAAGCCATGCTGCTCAATGGCCCAGACAGATCTGGATCTATCATCGATGGGTACCACTGCTCTTTATGACACTTCTCATCAGTGGTTGTTTTTGTATGAGATTTATAATGCTCTGAATGTGTTTTGTGTGTTATTGAGATTAGGGAGCTGGTGCCAGATAACAACCCTGAAATTCCTTCTAGCCGGAGTGAAGAGTCAAATAATGAGACCAGCAGCACTTCAGTGAACAGCACCCATCAAGAGTCCTTCACTGGTATGTCCCACATTTGGGATGCGACTTTCTCCACTTCTTCCTCCCGTTGACTTTTGATTGTTTTCTGTAATACCATTAACAGAACTGTCAGGCCAAGTCGCCATTTTTTATACAATATTCTACAGATTGCGTCAAAACAGCTTTACAGAGATTAACAGGAAATAGTCATTTCCAACTAAGCCATGGGGACAGTTCAGCTTCTGCTAAAAGCAGCTCTAAAAGACAATAGTGTCATTATTTATCTCAAGTCAGTTCAGATCAATAGAATAGGCAGCAATGTTGTTAGTTCAGTATTGATTCAGTTCAGTATAGTGTCAGTGTTGCAGGAAGTGATTCAGCTGTAAAGCAGTTCTACAGAAAACAATAAAACAATAGTGCCACCATCCTGTTTAGTTCAGTTCATGTTTTGTTCTCATCCAGTGGTGTCGAGTCAATTCAGTCATATCGATAAGTGTTCAATAACAATCTCTTTGTTTCTCAAAAGTTTTGGTCTAATGGACTTTAAATGGAGGTACTGAAATCTCTTAAGGTTTCAGTAAAATATCATTTGTGTTTTGAAGATGAATGAAAGTCTTATGGGTTTGGAAGGACTTAAATAGGACAGATTCTTCATTTTGGGGGGAACCAGTTAATCCTTTTAGGAGATAAACATCCTCGTCAATCGTGTGTTTGGGAAACTTCCCAGGCAAAAGAACATTTGAAATACATTTATGGATATCGATGTATATTCCTACAAGAATCATTCTTACAATTTTTGTCCTCAGTTGCTGATAAGACACAAGACAGTTTGCACACAGGCAATGAAATGGAGCAAAGCACAGAGGAGTTTTTACTGACGGACTGTGACTACGATGTTTTACCATCTCGAAAATGTGTGTATAATAACTTTATTTTTGAGTTCAAATGTCTTCATGTATGTTTGCCTTGCCCACTGTATAATACTGAGTCATTGGTAAAATTATTGTATATTGCTTTAATCTGTTCCAAAAATGACTGATGAAGATTTCTAATGATTAATTGCAGTTGCTGAAGAAGCCCTTTATGACACTCCCCAATGGTCAACCAGTGTGGGAGAACATGGTGGGCCTAAGTCTCTGCCGACTCTCATTATAGATTTACACGGTAAAAGTTCATATATTTAGCCCAGTGTGCTGAAATTGTTCTCCATTTACAGAAGTGGCTGATTGCATCTATGATTTCCCAAACCCTGTGATTAGAAAATTGACTGAACACACAATTGGTAAGATCTTGAAAATTACAGGATGACTGGTCATTCCTACAATATTGGTGTTGACTCCTGTGAGCATGGCATAAAGAATATGGGATTTCTATGTGTCAGGGGAATAACTAGGTCATCTTAACGCATTTGCTATATTTTGTACCTGAAAATGAAATGTATTTACCAAACCAGTGGTCATGTTTTATTTTTTGCAGAATCTCACAGCAGTAGTGAGAGGCCTGAGAGTGGTGGTCTTCTAAATGACATGATAGCCTGTTTGGACAGTGAATCTGCTGCCTGGGTCAAACCTGCTCCTCCGTGATGGGTCAATTTGAGCAAGACTGGGATGATGATAAATGTTTGTTGTTGCCGTAATCCTTAATTTTGTTTGTCATACATCCGTTTTCCATTCAAATGGTCATCACTGTAGAACAATGACTGATTGTTGCGGAATTTCAAACTGTCCTCGATCATCTAAGCTAAACAGTGAAGTGTCAATAACATGTCTTTTGTCTTGTCACAATTCAAAATAAATTTTAATCAAACCAATTAATCAATGTTTTTGGGATCATTAGAAAATCACAGGCAGATGACTTTGATCAGGGTTGGAGGAAAACTCTGCACTGCATTGGCCCTTCAGGCAAGATTGAGGCAGTGAGGTGTCCATGAAGCTTGTTTTAATTTAATTCTTAAATAATAAGAAATGGTCAAGCCTTGCCCAAGTGTCTTGCTCACCATCACTTGCTCACGTTCTTGAACAAATCAGTGGTGTTGGTATGCCAATGAGTCATGTAGATGCTACAGTTCAAGTCTATTAGCTCAATAGTCATCTGGATGGGTGTCTATACCTGTGTCAAACAACAGAGTAGGTGTACTGTGTTTCATCATTCTCTGTTGTAAAAGGTCTCTTGATCCAGAAAGGATGTGCAAAACTTTGCCGTTATGCACAGTCAGAGTTATGCACAAACTATCGCCAGCAGAAACCAGAGTTGATACTCACTTTTGTGTTCATGAGTGAAGAGTTTGAACAGTCATACATCACAGGCTTTGTTGAAAACCTGCTGAAGGAAATTGACCTTTTGAAATTGACCTTTTGAAAGTAGCTTACACCCGTTTCAATGAGGATGCATTTGTTGCTCAACAGCTGAAATTCAACCAGAGGACATCACTGATATTACTGCTCTTAAAGGATTTTTTCTTTCACATCGTTCAAGAGGAGGAGGCTTCACCATTAATGAGACAGATGAACATTTTCCAACTTGGAGGTGGTAACGTTACAATAGTCCTTTACCTGCTCTCTGCAAAGGAACCCTCAGTGAGAGATGCCTCAAGTGGCAAGGTGGATAAGTGTGGAGAAACCCAGACATTGTAAAAGAGCTTAAATGAGATACTGGATACACTAAAAATGGAAAATCTGTTTGTTCGGGTGTCTGATCAAAGCAACATCAGAATCATTCCATTTTTTTCTGCATCCTTGCCAAATTCAAATGAGAATGTGACTTTCTACCTAGGATTTTCTCTACATGGAATGGTAGCTTTTGACATTGGTTGCAGAGTGATACTTGCCATACTTTAAAACACAATTAAGTTTCCCAAAAGATGAGTTTATCAAATATATTCAACCATACCAAATAAATGAAAATAAAGTATCATTAAAAGAGAGCTACATTATATAAATGTGTATAGAATAAGATCCATCTGGATTTGTTTTGAATTTGTATATTAATGTTGTTCCATTAGTGCCTCATAAAACAGTATGTATGATGTTAAAAACCTTTGTGTGGTTGTGTATACAGCAAATGGATTATAATGTTGTTTTATTTAACCTTGGTATGTTAAATCATATTTTTTCAAGACTTTTTACTTTACATACTTTAACACTGTAGGTACATATAACCAATTTAATAGAAGTACAAAATATATTGTTATTTAGTGTTATTTCCTTTAGTGATATTTGCCTATATATATACATTTCATTATTTGGCTGGTGACTTTCTGTAAAATTCAATAATTGTAGACGTGTGCAGACTATTGTATAACAAAATATAAGGAATAGGTTTATGGTGAAGATGTTACAGTTTGCAATTCTGTTGTCCTCCTGTGATACACTGAACTTGGTAATAAATTATTGTGCCCTCTATCCAAGTCTAATGCTAAATCTGCTGAAATCCTGTTAAAATAACACCTGCCCCACAACTTTTCCTGTGTTAATTTACAATATGTTATTTACATGAATTCAAGAATCAAGGTTAGGTGTATTAACAGCGAATCTATGCACAGTGTTGAACATTCTTTAATTCTTACAAATTCACACAAATAAAATGTTCCTGGAACAAATTATTGACAATACGGTCATGTCAAACCATAAATCATGATACTAATACACATTATCACCATTTACAACTGGATCAAATACGTTTAAGGGATATTTTTCTCCCAATTCTGTGATTTTCAACCGCTACAACCCAGTTTTATCATTATCAGATATTTTATCTTTGGTAAGAAACATTCTGAAATAGCAAACAAGAACATAAATCAAATAAATTATTATTATAGGAATTAAGAATAAAAGAATAGGATATGATTAAGAATTTAAAATATAAAGAAATATGCCATGCAGGTCATGGTACAGTAGAGTATAGTAGACTGTTAACAGGCTATTGGGTTGTGCAGAGCTTCATGATTATGTGACTAGTTTCCTAATTAATTTCAATAAATGTAAAGGACTGTCTGTTTTAAAAATCACATCTTCAAAACAATGACTGCTACACAATAGAGACTTCATTCTAGAATCACATATAAATAGTATTGTATTAATATATACACATTACTGAGAAAAATTATTAAAATAAAGTTTGATCACACAGGTTTTTTTTCATTGGTCTATTTCATAGGATCTATTTAGTTTAGAATTTTTAAGCACAGCATAATCTTCAACCTCTACTACACACAAAGATATACCCCCTGCTATACTTAGTGTTTTTAATTCAAGTTTGTCAAACCACACTGCTATGATTATGGGTGTTAAACTGGAGTTCTGGGCATCTGCTCCCTAGGTGCTCTCAGATAGGTGAGTTTATGAATCCCTGTGGTGTCAGTACAGTGATCCCTGTGCATGTTCCCCGAGGAACTCCTCCAGCACAGTTATGACTCCACAGGCCTCAGGAAGGCTGCTGTGCTCGGCCCGTGCGTTCTGCAGCAGCACGTCCCCGTTCCCACAGCTCTGCAGGAACAGACAGCAGTGGAACAGAGCGTAGTGGCTCATTTCAGCCTGACGGATGAAGCGCTTCAGGTGGTTCATGTCCTGAATGGCCTGCATGGAGAATCATTGTGCACGTTAAAGACAGTCAAAATTATGATTTGCCATTTCCGAATGTCACCATTTTTAATCTGTTCCCATTGACTTCCATTGCATGGAGCAAAAAAAACTATAGAAGTCAATGGGAATGAAACCTGTTTGGTTATCGACATTCTAAAAAAATATATTATCTTTGTGTTCAGCAAAAGAAAGAAATTCATACAGGTTTGGAAAAATATGGGGTTAAATGTAAATGATGAAGAATTTCAAATTTTCATTGTAACAAGGTTAACATAACTTTTTCAAGAAATGTTATAATAAATGTATAAATAATAATAAAAATAATAATATATTGTGACGAGTCAGCTGCCTCCTCCCTGATTATCACCGGCACCCCGTCCTAAATCGCCGCCCTTCACCAGGCTCCCGACTGGAGCGGGTGTGTGAGAGGAGGGGCGCTGGACGAGTCAGGGGCTGGCGCGGTTGGATGGGGCACACCTGAAGGAAGTTGGAGCCTCATTACGCCGCTGTTTAAAAGCCCAACGCGCCTCTCTCCAGGAGACCGGGTCTCTTCCCCGGTGCATGCACGCTGGTGTCCTCGTGGTCCAGGAAGGGGTGCGTTGAGGGACTCCCGCGCCACCAAGACGTGAGCTGCCGGACCCGCGATCCGGATGGGAACCGCACCCGTTTACACGGCCGACGGGCCAGGATGCCGGGCCGTCCATCCCCTACCAGCGCCGCGGCCAACGAGAGAGACGCGGCCGCTAGAGGAAGCCGCCGCCCCTCGCGCCCCGGACCAAGGAGGGGAGCGCGTGCGGCCGCCGGACTCCGCCCCTTACCTGGACCCTTCCTCCATGAACACTGCCCGACCTACACATACCCCGCAGCACGACGAGGACACCAGATTCCCTGTTATTTTGGACACTTTCCCCCTTTGGCCACTTTTATTCCCTGTTATTTTATGATTTCTGTTAATAAAAGCCTCTCCGAGGCCTGACGCCACGCCCACTGTGTCTGTCTTGTGCTCCTCCCGTGACACTGGTGGAGAATGCGGGCAGGCGGAGCCTAGACAGCGCAGTTGGGAAACGTCTGGTGACGTCACTCCCTCTCGCTTGCAAACGTTCGTGAGAACCCAGACTGGGACGGAGGAAAACTGGGGACAGCCTCCCAGCCACACAAGGGGTAAGTGACTTTTCCATTGTCATTTTACCCTGTGGTTGGTTGAGGCTGTCACTAAAACCCGGTTCTCTGTCCCTGTTCTGGTGCGCTGCGAGAGGGAGGACCGCCCGGAGAGGAAGCCCCGCCCACTCCGACCGTTTGGAGCCTGGTTGAGGATGGTAGCACTCCCGTGTGGGCGGCGCCCTGATGACGGGGATGTCGCTTGGGAGGGGGAATGTGACGAGTCAGCTGCCTCCTCCCTGATTATCACCGGCACCCCGTCCTAAATCGCCCCTTCACCAGGCTCCCGACTGGAGCGGGTGTGTGAGAGGAGGGGCGCTGGACGAGTCAGGGCTGGCGGGTGTGATGGGGCACACCTGAAGGAAGTGGAGCCTTCATTACCGCCGCTGTTTTAAAAGCCCAACGCGCCTCTCCTCAGGAGGACCGGTCTTCTTCTCCCGTGCATTGCACGCTGGTGTCCTCGTGGGTCAGGAAGGGTGCGTTGAGGGACTCCCGCGCCACCAAGACGTGAGCTGCCGGACCCGCGATCCGGATGGGAACCGCACCCCGTTTACACGGCCGACGGGCCAGGATGCCGGGCCGTCCATCCCCTACCAGCGCCTGCGGCCAACGGAGAGAGACGCGGCCGCTAGAGGAAGCCGCCGCCCCTCGCGCCCCGGACCAAGGAGGGAGCGCGTGCGGCCGCCGGACTGCCGCCCCTTACCTGGACCCTTCCTCCATGAACACTGCCCGACCTACAACATACCCCGCAGCACGACGAGGACACCAGATTCCCTGTTATTTTGGACACTTTCCCCCTTTGGCCACTTTTATTCCCTGTTATTTTTATGATTTCTGTTAATAAAAGCCTCTCCGAGGCCTGACGCCACGCCCACTGTGTCTGTCTTGTGCTCCTCCCGTGACACTGGTGGAGAATGCGGGCAGGCGGAGCCTAGACAGCGCAGTTGGGAAACGTCTGGTGACGTCACTCCCTCTCGCTTGCAAACGTTCGTGAGAACCCAGACTGGGACGGAGGAAAACTGGGGACAGCCTCCCAGCCACACAAGGGGTAAGTGACTTTTCCATTGTCATTTTACCCTGTGGTTGGTTGAGGCTGTCACTAAAACCCGGTTTCTCTGTCCCTGTTCTGGTGCGCTGCGAGAGGGAGGACCGCCCGGAGAGGAAGCCCGCCCACTCCGACCGTTTGGAGCCTGGTTGAGGATGGTAGCACTCCCGTGTGGGCGGCGCCCTGATGACGGGGATGTCGCTTGGGAGGGGGAATGTGACGAGTCAGCTGCCTCCTCCCTGATTATCACCGGCACCCCGTCCTAAATCGCCGCCCTTCACCAGGCTCCCGACTGGAGCGGGTGTGTGAGAGGAGGGGCGCTGGACGAGTCAGGGCTGGCGGCGTGTGATGGGGCACACCTGAAGGAAGTGGAGCCTCATTACCGCCGCTGTTTAAAAGCCCAACGCGCCTCTCCTCAGGAGACCGGTCTCTTCCCCGTGCATGCACGCTGGTGTCCTCGTGGGTCCAGGAAGGGTGCGTTGAGGGACTCCCGCGCCACCAAGACGTGAGCTGCCGGACCGCGATCCGGATGGGACCGCACCGTTTACACGGCCGACGGGCCAGGATGCCGGGCCGTCCATCCCCTACCAGCGCCGCGGCCAACGAGAGAGACGCGGCCGCTAGAGGAAGCCGCCCCGCCCTCGCGCCCCGGACCAAGGAGGGGAGCGCGTGCGGCCGCCGGACTCCGCCCCTTACCTGGACCCTTCCTCCATGAACACTGCCCGACCTACACATACCCCGCAGCACGACGAGGACACCAGATTCCCTGTTATTTTGGACACTTTCCCCCTTTGGCCACTTTTATTCCCTGTTATTTTATGATTTCTGTTAATAAAAGCCTCTCCGAGCCTGACGCCACGCCCACTGTGTCTGTCTTGTGCTCCTCCCGTGACAATATATATAAGTAAATATAAGTATATTTAATATAAGCAAAATAAGTAAGCATCACAGATCAGTGAATGCCATACAACTGTTAAATATATTGTCTGGATACTAGGTTACTATTTTTAGTATTAACCTAGTAAAACTTAATCAGAAGCAAATGAACCTTAAGTTTAAAGTTCTCCAGGATTTGGCGGAGAAGGAAAGGGTTAAAGCGCTCAGCAGCATTGAGGAAGGCCTGGATCCAGTCATCGCAGAATCGGTTACTGACTGCAGAGATACCAACACAACATTATCAAAGAAGACATTTCTGGAAGTCTGTGCATTTAGTAGAGGTGATGGTGCTGCTGCTGACCTCTGTTGGTGAGTGTAGGTGGGCTGGTGGAGCAGTCGATGATCAGGCTGCTGTGAGAGTCCTCTGAGATGGCCTTACAGAGGGAGGCTGCAGTGCTGTCTTCCTGAACTAGACCCTGCAGGCTTGCTGCTTTGATAAATCTAACAAGACAATCAATCGAAGTTGTAATTTACAACTGTAAAAATGTAGCAGCTTTGAATATAATGTTGTTGCACTTACCTTGCTATATCTGCTTTTGTCTTCTCATCTGCCCCTGTGACCTCGAAAAGCTTGTGACTCAAAGCCTGCAGCAGAGAAGTAGTTCCATTTCATATAATACAGTATATTATTGCTTTCAATTATGATTTTATGAAACGTATCTGATCTAGACAGCAGTGGTTTCTTACAGCATGCAGAAGGTAGCCGAGGTTCGTCTGCAGCAGCTGAACCACTCTGTGAATGTGCATAACTGACTCTTCATACCAGCGGTTCAGGTAGGGCCTGACTTCGGTCTCCAAATTCTGCATCTGTAGCCAGAGGTTGCCAAAAAGATTTACAGCAAATGCATATAAAAAGCTGGTGTGCTAGCAGACAGGACTTCAAAACACTGGCAGGGTTCAACATGATTATTTCCACTGTCAGTGGCAAAAACGGTCCTCACCTCTAGAGTCAAACAGCCCTGGAGACCCTGGACGTACTTGTCTAGTTCAATTCTAAACGTTTGCAGGGTTAAAGAAAATGTTTCACATATCTATTAAGATTTCATGTCACTTCATTCTTTAGTGCACAATGCTGTTTTTCCTACAGTTTAATTGTCAGTCGTTTTGGTTTAAGGATATATATTTTAGGCCCTTCTCTGATCCTCCGAGGAGACACACCACCCAGCCGTTGCCGTCGGCCTCAGGCTGTTCTGGAGATTTCTCCTGCTCCAGCAGACAGCAGTAACAGCCAGCGCTTGCTCAGGGACGCTTCAACACACAAACACTCAATCACTTCAGATTATACAACACGCAATGAGATATGATCTGGATATTTAGTTCTGCACTGAAGGATACTAAACAATAAGTCATGCAAATGTATTAATTATATTATACTCTTTAGCTTGTTATAAGTATATTATACTCTTTTTTTAGCACTATTTATACACTATTATTTATTTTGATATTTGAATTAGCTTTCATTTTGATATTTTACGTTTTTGATTTTTAGCAATTTTGCCACGTTCGTATCATTTTTGTGTATTTCTATTAGCTCAAATGTATTTTTATTTTTTAGATTTAGTAGTCAAACTAAAATGACTTATTTCAGTTAGTTGCCAAAGCAACATTTCCAACTATCATTTTCTATTTTTCATCGAACATTTTCTATTTTATTACTCTTATTTTTCAAGAGTTTTAGTTTTAAAGTCCCCTGAAGTCAATAATTTGTGAAACTACCACATTTAGTGTACGAGGAACCACGAATATGCAAATTAGTCCCAGTCTAAACTAATTATTAACTAATTATTCCAGTATCTCACTCCCACTAGGACCCTGGAATAATTCAGCCATATATGTTTGAATGAAAAAACTGATTCAGGAAAGAAGATGAAGAGCGCGTTATCCATGGTCCGCTACGTCAGTGTATCAGAATCGTATGTACTGCTCTCTGCAACTTCGGATATCATTAGCTTTTGACTTGAATATGTTATCAAACAGCTAATCATGATGTGTTGCTGTTACACAAACCTTCATCATCTCAGGAAGCGACCGTCTAAAATCAACATCCTTAGGTAGAAACGCTTTGCTAATGA